>NW_020271284.1:0-256387 GCF_002803265.2 Melanaphis sacchari | reverse complement strand
ATATATATATATATATATATATATATATATATATATATATATATATGTACACACATACAATCTTCGAGAACGCGGTACACGCAAGACGCAAATACCGCGGAGAAAAGCATAGGGATCAAGTAGAATTTGTGCACGTTGTGTACTTTTGAAAATTCCGCTTAAAAATAATCGCCTAAAACCACTCGGCCGGGGGATAAACGGGGTGTGCGTGACGTGACGTGTTGCAGCAAACTCTCTATCGTCTCCGTCGTCCTCTCGTCGGCCGATCCCTAATTGCTGCACTCGCGCTCCGTCCAAACTAATGGTGGCAGGCTAGAATACGAACGATGACGATGGCGGTGGCGGCGACGACGACGACGACGACGACGACGACGACGACGAACAAATCGATTGTGGTGGTTTCGGATGATTGGGCGAACGGTAACTTCTTTTACTTATTATTACTTTTTTTTTTCCTTTTTCGAAAATCGTTTCTACACAGTGTAAATACTCCGAGGTGGTTGAATAATGTCGATACGCTAATGCACACACACACACACACACATATAGATATATATATTTATCTGGATGAGACCGTGGAATAAATTATTATTGTGTGGCGTTGTCAATACATTCACCGACAACAAATCTTAACGCTAAAACCATCACGCGTGTATTCCACGTATAAATCTCAATACTATACTTTTAAAATCGCTTCTTTTTCTTGGTCACTTGTATATATATATATATATGTTTATTTTATTATATATGTTATAGGAGTATTATATTACGGTGCACTGTGTAATAGCTTTATGTGCAGTAATATTATTGCGCGTGTGTTTACTGTATCACAAAGTATTTTACGCGATTTGTCAAAGAGAAAAAAATAACAGCAACAATATAAAAATCGACTAAATAATAATATTGTGATAGTTGTTTATAGTGACGTAGTGCATGACTTGAAATGAATAATAAACACAACTGTGAAATATATTATATTCAGATTAAATAAGGGGAGGCAGTGAATGTACGCTAAATACATTTGAGTATTAAAAGAAAATATACGAAGATGAAAACGAATTTTTATATGCGTGCATTTGTTTTTAAATAAACAAATTTGACTTTAGTGCGTGTATATTGTTTTCAATTTATATTTTACGATTGTTATGTTTGCTTTTTTTTTTTTTTATATACGAGTACTGCGTAGGAACATTTAGCAAAAGTTATAAATTATAATGTGCATTTAACATGTGAGCAGTTCGGGTAAAAATGTGGTGAACTATAATATTATAGAATACTATTGTTTAAAACAAAATTATTAAGGTATACAAGATAACTGTTCGATATTTTTATATTGCAGACATTTTTATATTATTTTAAGAAATGTTAAAAAGGGTTTTTAAAAAAAGGAAAAGGATTTCACGAATTGTTATTTGATTTATACGTTAAAAACAAAACAATAGTTTGTTTTAATTATTTGTTTATTCTGTCTAAAATATTTACAAGAGAAACTGTGCGTTTTTAGGTACAATAATTGTATTATTATTATTCATTTTAACCAATAATAATTTATAAAGAGTCATTTTGTTTCAACGCATACGTAAATAACCAAATAAAATTGTAATAAAAACATTTTTTTTTTTTTTTATATAACAATTCTAAATAATTTAATTAAACTTTTAATAAATATATAGTAACTTTATAAGAAAGATACTAAGACATTCGTGTTATTGACGTTTATAATACGTATATAGACATTTAGATATACTTACTAATAATGACAGATGATGCAAAACGATACGATATAGCCCGACTGACGGCTTTTAGTTACTGTTGCAAAGATTAAATTTCGGTAAGAAGATAAAATTGCGGTGGAGTGAGGTAGGGTGATGATGTGCTTCTGTTAAACAAAATAATATTTTTATTTGGGGTGACGGCATATGAGATTACTACGCGCAAGACAATGCTGCTTACTCTTCAATGTGTGTAAAATGATGTTATAGCACGTACCATAGCATAAACTGTATTTTAAATGAGAAAATAAGAATGTTCACATTATACTTAAGGTTCTCCGACACGATAAAAGAAATGTAGTGCACTTTTCTGACAAGCGTCCATCAAAATTATACGCCATGTGTTGCCCTCCCTTAATTTTACCATCACCACTTATAAAAGTATTTAATTCCGGTAAGAAATCATACTCAATGACGTTTATTCACTTATTAATAAAATAATATCATAATACTTACTATATTTTTATTTCAAACTTAAAATTGCAGAAATTGAGTAAAATAAATTAACGAAGTAATTTACACATGTATTGGTCATTGTGATTTGTAGTACAAAATGTCACATCGCACTAAATAATGACCGCTTCCTGAAGTCCTGAAGTCTACGAGATGTTTAAAAAAGCGAGACTGTCGAAAGCATTTGTTGCTTTATTATAATTTTCAAAATATTTTAGGGATCGTTATACAGATAATTGAGAAGCTTTAGAAAACAATTATAATTTTATGTTAATACTGAAATTGTTTTTTTAAATTACTAAAATATTTACCCGTCTATAAAAAAAATGGTTTTTGTTTTATTTTAAGTCAACTTAGGCAGCAAAATAGGTATGATCTATTATGTTTCTAGAACAGTAAAACATAAATACTTTTTAAATAATTATCTGTAAATATAGGTTAATATAAAAGTTAAAGAAAAACTTCACATTTTTAAGATTTCCATCATTCCCACAAACATAAATTATCTCTTAAGAATAAAATGCCTTAAACAGATATTAAAAATATTACTTTTGTAGTTTTTTTTTTTTTTGTTTTTTTTTTTAACTTATAAAATTTAATTATATTTTACAAAATATTGTGAAATACCATTTTATATATATAAAGGTTTCTCTTTAATCGCCAAAAAGATCGAATGATGGTTATAAAAATTAGTGAACGAAGAAGGGTAAAAAAGGTTTTGTTTAAAATGTAACACTAGCGGCTTAATTTAATTTTTTATTAACAACAAAATGTCAAAATGTATACCTAGTTTATAAAAAATTGTTTATCAATTAACTAAAAACGATTCAGGTAGGTAGGTAGTAAAAGTCAACTTTGTGTTGATAAATGAAAATGTTATAATTAAAAGTATACGTATATTATAAATCAGCGGTTCTCAACCTTTTTTTCGTTCCGTAGTCCTAAGTTTAATATTTTGCTAGATTGTACCCCTCATTATAATTTTTAAACTTTTTCACATAACTACTTTTAAAATATTTAAATAAAAAATAACAAAAATTCTATGTTACATTCTATACTCCTTATCTATTAGATAAATTGACGGTCAAGTTTTAATTTGTGACACAAATTTTCTTTTTTAATAACATATCATGAATATTTTTGAAATTAATTGTTTTAAATAAACATATTATTCAACATTTTCCGCCATTAGCCAATTTTTTTTTCATGTACCTCTTGAGATCATGTCGCGTACCCCTTGGGGTTAACCCTAGGTTGAGAACCGTTGGTATAAATTAATTTATTGTATAATAATATATGTAAGTAAACAAAAATAAAATTACCAGGAAATCATAGTTATGACTGCTTCCCGATTGTTATCCATATATATTAATTAATATTCATACAGTGCAAAATATATTTTACATCTATAGTTTCGTAATGGAGAAAGTCGGTACCTAATGGATTAGTATACATATACATTTATACATTATATATATAACTGAAATATTCATTATGTTAATTAAAATAACATAGTGACAAAACATCAAATAGGCGGCATGGCCCGCAATTTAGCTTCCGTTTCAGTTGTTCCGACTAAAAATAATATTTATTTTAGATAACAAAACATTTTATTTCCTATAGATAATAAGTTGGAGATATGATATTATAAATGGGTGTTATAACTTATAACTAATTCCTATAAATGAACAATCGACATCTGTGAAATTTCAGTGTTTACAGGAATATTTTATCGAAGCAAAAATTAGTTTATAATAATAACTATAATATACATTATACCTAATTACACGTACACTCATGTCGCCGAAATGGTAGCACTGGATTATAACTTGTAATACGTCTTCCAATACCTAATAGATTACTGTTCATCTGTTCATCGAAAGTAATACATAATATTTGTATATAATATATTATATACAATTATGTAATATACTTACGTTACGCTTTTTCGCCTTATATTCGTTCCACCCTTGGGCTGCGGGTCGCATCGATCATCGGAAAACGGTGGAAACAATATTCAGATACCGAAAATAAATCGCTCGTATGTTATAGTAGGTATAATATGCATGTTCAACGGTAACGACAGTGTTGTTGTGTAGTTAGTATAGGTAAATAATATCATAATATTTTACCATCGATCGACGAAGCTGCGTCGTAGGTACTCAGCACGGTTGTGAGGAGTGGGAGGAGGAGGAGGTCGTACGGCGAATTCATCCGATAAACGCAACACACGACGTCAACTTAACCGACTATACCCATACACTCGCGATCGTTTTAACATCAGCCGGATGGCGCTTACGAGTTACAAGTTACAACCCACGAGTGTGGTTACACACACAAGTGCCTTGTGTCACGGAATAATTCGCCAACGTCGTGTTGTACGCACACGTGTCGTGTAATCCGTCTTCCGCATCGATATCCGCATTGAGCTGGTGCTTTTTGTATCGAATATTATATTTGTTTTAGCTTCTCCAAGTTCAATAATGATAATGATTACAAGATATTCGCAGATTCGATTTTATTGCAGTGGACGAAGTCGTGCGATGTCTGGGTTTTACCCGATATTTTTGGATCTATTTTGCTAGACCCCTGTATCCATGGCTTTGAGATTTCTTTTAAATTATTATAATTAATTGCATCACATGTTTGAATCGTGATGTTATACTTAAATATTTTCCAGAAACTTTAAGTTCGATTGTATACTTAGTGTAATATACTTGTATATAAATATTTTATAAATAATAATAACTTGTATTAATATAAAAGTACGCGATGAGAATTTTCTTCAGAGTACAAACCAGAACAAACTAGTTACATTAGTTACAACAATATTGAATTTGGTTTATTATTGACCCGATAAATATCAGTTTGGGTATAGTTGGAGTTAAGTTTATGGCGATCACAAGTCTGAGGTTAATACGAGTCGAATGTGCAGTCCTAATTATTACTTAATGGAAAAAGGATAGTGGTGCAGTCAAATTATTTAACGAAGACGCCGTGTTGCTGTAGTTAGATTATTTCAATACTATTTTCATCGCATTCCTTTTTCATAAAATATACGGTGACAATCATAATATGAACAATTTGTAAAACACTCATAAAAAATTCTAGTATTTTAAACAATTGTTCAAAAAATCAAAACGTTCGTTCTTATGAGAAGTGGAAATCGTTTTATCTTAGCGACATGGTTGAGTTGTTATATATAGACAAACATGCTATTATACTGTTAATGGATGGACTTGAAAAAAATTTAAAAACGAAAAAAATTTATATTTATTATTTAATTATTTTGATTACCATCGAAAGTAAGAACTAGGGAAAACCCATACTTGCAGGGTGATAAATATAGCAAACGACTTTAAGTCATGTTATATAATAACGTGTTTTTATGTATTGGATGTATACAGAAGTGGATTATCAATACCTACTATAAATAAATAAAGAACTCTTTTAAAATTTAAATCGTAGTGTATACAATTGTTTTTTTTTTTTTTTTAATCACCTGCAATCTCTTTTAGTGTATAAAATGTAATTTATTGATGAAAATGTTTAGGCTATAAATGAGTTAAAGATTTATGATTAAACTCGACTTTTATCGGATATTCTAAAGGGTTTAACATTATTAAATCAATTAATGATACTTTGAGTATTATATTTAATTTAGTGAAGTAAAGAAATTGAATATCTCAATGAATATCTCAGTAATAAATTTAAACGTTTAATTGTAATAATTGTTTAGTTAAGTTTGTCACGAAAATCGTAAATTAAAAATATTCCGAAAAACAAAAAAACATAAATAAGTGAGTTAGGAACGATGCGAGAAAAAAAGTGTAAACTTTTCAACGGAGTTTTCAATTGACTGTAACGGATATGATATAAGTAAATTGAATTTGTACAAGTGTGTTTACAAAGGAAAAATAATAAACGCTATTTATCGGTTCATTAAGTTATAACTTTTAATAACGAGACTGAGACTACATAGTCGGAGCGTAGAGATTAGACACACAGAAATAATTGAGTGACTTGAAAAAAAAAATATACATATTTAATCCTATAAGTATGTGTATATATAATCGTTAAAAACACGTGATAATGTTCGCTATACATTGTGTCAAACAAAATTTAAGATCCAAAAGGAAATAATAATAAAAGATATGTGCTACACAAATAAAATGTTAACCCTATACCATTTTATATACATGAAAATGAAACATAGTGCAAGATTTTACGACCGAAGAATCCCAAGTGGTCGCCGCCCCATCCACGTCAAACTTACGGCACGAGTCCACAGCCCACGGCGCTTTAAATCCTGTTAAGTCGTCTCCTCGATAAACTTATCTCGCGTATTTGTCGTTGTAACTTATACTGTATAGTAACGCCACGCCACGCCTCGTATTTATTTTTTCAAATTTATTTGTCTCTCTATTTTTGCCTCCCCCAGCTGGTTAAAAGATTGTCAAGTTTACTTGTTTTCCGTATCCTAGTGTTATTTTGTCGGTACCACTTCGTAGTAATGTTGTGTGATAAAAAATGTATTAAAGCATTTATTAAGTGGACGCTTTTGGTTTTTCGTCAGAAGGTAAAACATACGTATAAGTGTAGGAAGTGTCTGAAAAAAGTTTATTTCATGAACGGTCTTTTAACGAGACGCATCATTGGCGATAGTTACAAAACGGCAGTTGAATTGACGAATTAAATTCGAGGCTTTCTTTACTTCGATAACTATTAACACTAATAGTTCCGCACTATCTTAGTATACTGAATCGTATGTAATTCAGTACGTTAATTGCTATAGTCCATCGTTAATGTAATTTTATTAGAGTTTAGACGTATTTAATTAAATCAGAAAATAAGGGAGGAGCATAAAATATAACAATATTACTTGCCGGTCGTCACAAATAAACTACTAACTATATATTTATATAAATAATACTACCAATTCGAACACGCGACTATGGTTTTCAAATACATCATTTTTAATGTTCACAAACTTGAAATATAGAGAATTAGAATTAATTTTCCTACATTACGGTACTAGGTACGAAACTATTGGTTTAGCGTATGCACTAACGCCGCTTCGAATGATAATATGATAATCAACGAGAACTACAAAAAGAGCGCTTGACATTACGCAAAATAGTTATTGAGGTTTACCTAATCTATAATTTTTTTAATAAGTACACAATCAATATAAAAGTTAACCAAAGCTGTGTATTTTTATTGTGCTTCTTTGGGTATTTATATAAAAGATTCAAGTGTTTACTTTTAGCATTAATCAAAAATATATGTTTATCTTATATTGTAATTTCGAAAGAGACATGTCGTGAACCGATAAGATTGAATTTAAGCACGTAGGACGTTTAACGTGACATCTGTTGCCCAATGTTGATGTTTCGCAAAAACGCTCTCCAAATGAATAGAGATAACTTCTGCTGATTTGTTTTTTTTTTTATTTAATTAATTAAAAAAAGAACCTTTGACTTTCATTAGTTATTCATTTTATATATCGCATGCCATTATTGTTGGTTTTTGCGGGGATTAATTTGTGGGGTCTTTGCTTTTTCATCCTTATCCCGCCCATTTTTTCTTTGGGGAAAACTGATTTTTTATGTTTCCATCGGTCATGTTTTCCCAATTTTTGTTTATTGGGTCACAGCGACGCAGGACATTGTCAGAATTCATTCAATCGGATCGCGTGTGTATCCATGTTTGGGCTCAAAAGGGCACATACACACACATAAATCTAAGAATTTTTCGTATTCTGTCCCGTCCAACTTCGCCTTTGTTTTACCTTACATTACAATGTAACAATTTTAATACATTAATAAAACAATGATAAATTTTCTTAAGATCGCTGTATAATCTAATTTTAATAAGCAATCTATGTACTATTGACGATAAAAGACAGCTGGTACATGAAGGCAAAATAATATGCATATGTATGTTTTTTTTTCAATTTCATTAAAATATGATATAATATTGACGTTTATTATTATTATTTTTTAATATAACCTATATCTATATGTTATACGTATTGTCCAACTGCGCATATATGGTAACAATTTTAACCGACACGTATATCGATATTTACGTAGATATAATATATTATTATCTATTAGGTGTGTAATATTAAAAAATGTTAGGTTTTTAGTAGTATATACCTAACAAATAATTTAATAGGAAATAAAAAATATATAATTATTTTATTTTTGTTAATGTTTTATTTGCTGTGTATTATTATTGAGCTACATTTAGTTTAATTGTATTTTGTAAGTATATTTTAATTTAAAAAAACAAATGTTTGAATTAATAAAGTTGTCTGTTGAGTAGAAATTTATTTTTTTTAATTAAAATTACATTTATTTATCTGACAATTTAATGCATAATATAAACGTACGTAATATTTTTGTTTTATTAAGATTTTTCAATATACTATTATTATTATATTATCATTTTAAAGGTTGATATTTTATTATAAATATCATGTTCAAAATGTCCTAAATAAAATTTAAATTAAGATATCTTTAAGTATAAATATCTAATAACACAATTTATTTAAACTAATTTGTGTCACATTATCACATGCATTAAGTTTGATTATTGAATATTTGTACAGCGTTTTACTTTAAAGCGCTGCTCGTCGAATAACTACTTCAAGTTGTAAAACGAAATACGTAAATATTTGAAGAAAATTAGAATTTTTTTCATTATTTTTATTATTGTACACGCGTATTGTAAGAACGTTTGTCGAAAAATACCGTTTCCTCCGTCATTACGCGTTTATTATTTATATCGGACCAAGCGCATTCCCACTTTCAGATCGAACCGCTGTAGAATGTAACAGTGAAAGCGTGAAAATTACGCGAGGGGTAGGTCTTTTGTATTATTATGTCTCTCATCCTATTTGCCACAATCTCCGTAGCTCAACGTTTCTATTATACAGGCGTAATATTAATATGTAAGATTTCAATTTTCGTGATTTATAATCTAATTTAGTCGCGTCATTCGCAATTTCCAAAAATAGTGGGTATGGTGGCACATATATAATATAACTACCTGTACAGTAAGCACATTGAGAAACGTATATAAACAATCATAATAGTCGTATAATAAAACAGTAAACATAAAAATTCGTATTCGCTGATGCTGTATATGGTGTTTAATTATCATAAAATAATATATTAGTTATATAACCTGATCTTGCACATGAAAAGTCAATGAGGATTCGATATATCACTATTAGTGTATTTTTAAACGAGATTCAAACTACTTTTCTCTTAACTTTCTTAATACTTCTTAGAACAATTTGAAATTTTTGAAAAAATTGATCGAGCAATTTTAAAATATAAATAAGGCTAAAATCATACATTTATATAAATATATATTATCTTATTTAAATCATAAAAAAGTCTCTTTTATTTTTCTAGTCAATGGTAACCCGTTGTATAGTACCTATATATGTATTAACAAATGTATATATTCAATTTTAGTTTAAATGTGAGCTTTACTATGATAACGTAGAGAAATGAAGATATTAACACTTTCTGCAGTATAAGCTACATCCGAACGTACATTTATGTATAGATTTTCGTTTTAAAAATCTCTACTGTAAGATATTAATTAGATATTAATAATTGTACTTGTTAAACTCAATTTTGAGGAAAAAAATATTTAAGAACTATACTTTTGTACTAACATGAACATCACTGAATCATTTATTTTATTGTCAATTAAAAAAAAAAAAAATGAATACAATACGATTCTATAATAGCATAATGGGTAAGCGGGGTAGAACCGTACTACTGACTTCTATGTACTGTAAACTTACAAAATATTAAGAATTTGAGATTGGAATTGTGTAATTATATCGAAAATATTGTTAATTTCAATAATATTTAAGCATTTTTGAAAATTTATACTATGAATTTAAAAAAAAAAATTACATTTTAAAAGTACTTAAGAATTTGGGTAACACTGTATAATGGTTTAATGATCTAAAATAGTAGAAATAAAATCAGTGATATATAATGACTTTGATACCTATTTTTATAACATGAATTATTATTAATAAATTCATCTTTTACAAAATAATTATGTTATCCTTTCATTTATTATATACAAACGTCGCGATCGTGGGTGTTCTCGCGCAACGGGAGAAGGGATATGAAGTACAAATTTATTTTTAGGAATTGTTAGAGTGATTTTCACGCCTAACTGATATTTAGAGTTGATAAATATTTATTGTTTTTAATAATTATCATTCTAGAAAACTTGCATAATGCTTGATATAACTTTTTTATTAACAATAAGCTCACATATGGCATACTCTTTTTTCTCTACAAAAAATATAAGAAATATTGTTCCAAATTATATTATTAAATAATTTGTAATTACTTTTTTTGTAACTTGACACAGTTTTATTTAATATTAAAAAAATGAAGTGTAACAATTTTTAATTATAATACATGAAAAAATAAATAAATAGTGATTATACATATTTTATGATATTAGGAATTTGAATGGGAATTTATTAGGAATGAAGTTAATAACAATAAGCATACGGGCATGGATAAATAAATATCAATCATTTTTTTTTTTTGTATTTCGTCTCTATGTTTAAAAAATCTCATCATATAGTCTGCCTAGTTGAGGTATATAATAGTTAAATAATAAATATTTTCATTAAAATACTGTTAACAATATTAGTTTTTCGAAATTGTTTACCAAATCAATATTTATAAAATATAAATAAAAAAAAAAAAATTGTTAAGTATATATAGCTAATTTTTTGCTCATCGAACAATAATTTAAATTATTTACCTTTAATATAATTGAAGTGGTAATATTGTTATCATAGTATGGTATGCAAAAATATCCAACACATTTTAGTAGAATAAATTGTAACGCATAAGTCTCAAAATCCAGAAAAGTATGAAAAATATGTCAGACCATTTTTAATATAAAATCAATATGAGTATTGTTATGATCCCAAGTATCCGTTTCTTGACGGATACTTATTCACTGTAGGAAAGAAGTAGAATCAAGCTGTCACTTAAATATAATGTTCGATTAATTCATCAAGTGACATTTATACGGTTCTATACATTGAAGTCAATAATATTTTATGAAGTATGACGTTTCATAAATTGTATTACAGTCACAAATATAAGTATGTATTATTGAGTTCTTGAAAATCAAAAATAATATACGTGAGAGGATTGACTCACGGATACATTCTCAGCCCATATAGGTACTTTCGCGTGCTCGCTCCATCTCTCTATTTCTATTCTTCGGTTATCGAGGATCCGTTAAATTATGACGATACGTTTTATTCTAACGCCATTCAGAACGGAGTGAGCGAAATCAAACGAATTTGCTGATATTACGGGTAATAGATGATTTGTACCTCGACATGATAAAAAAAAAAAAAGTAAGCCATACGAGGTTATTATTTAACCGCGAAAAATGGACGAAGGTGGAAGAATGCGTGACGACTACGATCGACGATAATATTATCAGTTATCCTGTCAAAAACTATACGGTGCAGAATTTATTGATAATATGGCAGTTGGTATTTAGGTGGGCGGCGGATGGCAGAGAAGCACGCGCAATTTATTATCGTAAACGTACGTTTTAAACGCGTCCGGGGGAGTTCACTTTTGCAAATTAAAACCCGAATAGGCCATATTTTACAGGCACGTAATCCCCGGGCTTAGCATTGTCTTGCTAAACACGCAGGTCGCGACCGTCTTAAAGAAGGAGAAACGGATCGTACTCACGAAAACAACAACTACTGTTTTTTTTTTTTTTTTTTTTTTCGTGTGCTTCTCCGTCGTCGGCGAGGATCAGCTGCCTCGTAATAAACGATTTAATGTGTACGTGTGGATTCATGGGGTTATACGCGGACGACGATGTTCGGCCGCCGGATTCCGGTAGTCATCAATATCTTATGAAAATAATAATACGGCGGACGACTGTATAAGAACACAAGCGCGGGCTCACATTATATAGCCATCGTATCGCAGCCAGGAAGTGTGTGCGAGTACGACAGATATAAATC
This sequence comes from Melanaphis sacchari, assembly GCF_002803265.2. Taxonomy (NCBI): domain Eukaryota; kingdom Metazoa; phylum Arthropoda; class Insecta; order Hemiptera; family Aphididae; genus Melanaphis; species Melanaphis sacchari. The sequence goes on along the minus strand of NW_020271284.1, from coordinate 244,102 downwards.
ACCGAGCGCATGTATAAATATAGTATAGCCGATCAAAGTTTTTTGTCCCCCCCCCCCGTTTCGGTGCAATGGCATGTACGTATATAACGTCGAACAGGTTTATACCGCCGTACCGGCGGAATCTCCGCCACACACTACCGACACTTTGTCGGGCGGAATAATACTATATAATATATTATAATATATATATATATATATATACCCGCGTTGCCCCGTCACTAAAGTTTTGTATAAACACGTAAACATTATGTGCGTGTGTATATCGAGGATTTCAATAATACGGGCACGGTTTAATCTAGACAAATGCATACAACGATGTCGGGATTATCGTTGTACGAACAAAATAAATAGATGGGCTGGCTCCGGACATGTATACGATGCGACCAACGACTATACCGCGGTAATCTTTTCCCCAGATCGTACGCACATAAGAAATACGCGAAAAGTGCGCGAAATGATGGTATCGGGAAAAACAATTTACGAGCAGTAAATAGATAGCGTTAAAGTTGAGGAATGTGCCGGCTCCGCCAAGACGATATTATATAATAATTGTCGTCGTCGTCGTCATGATAGTTATACGCCGCGACGGGCTTTTATCCGACCTTTGGCAGTAGTTAAAGAAGAAAAACCCAGTATAGGTCGAACGGAGAAGTCATTAAATCTACGACAGCTGCAGCAGCGGAGTATACGAAAACTTTTCGATGGATCCTTATTACTATTGTAGACTGTAGCCATAGTACCCTCATAAATTTTGCGGCTCGATTGAAACTCATAAAGCTGCGTGAAGAGTTTTTGTTTAGTTTTTTTTTTTTTTTTTTTAATTACGAGTTTTGGAGATTGATACCGTTGCCTTTCACGTATCTAAAAATTAATTACCAAAGTATTTTACGGGAACACGGGGTCGTACTATTGTACTGACACGTATTTCGTTTATGGTTTAAGGGTATTTACCATAGTCGTTGGGTAATTAATTTACAATAACATTTATTGTACAAAAATTATAGTCTCATGATATATAGATCATTTGTAAATTGTATAATATATTAAAATAGTAACTTCTAACGAGAATTAAGAACTTGGGTTGCATCAAAATAATTAAGGTATGGGAAAACGGGAAAAATATAAATAAAATGTACATTAATTATATGGTCTCGTCGTTTTAAAATTGCAATTACGACACCCACATGTGAGGTGATAAAAGCGATTAAAATACCAACCAGCCAGCCGGCCGACGGTTTAACGACATGGATTTAGGTGTTGAGAAACGCGTACGATGGTATATAATATATATATAATTGGCCGTAAACATATCACTCGCGACGCGCACTTATTAATCGTCATGGCTATGATGGTCGCCACCGTACTGAATCGTAAAAAATGTATAAGCCTTGTGCCAGTAAAAAACGCTTGCACAACGGCTGTAAGTTAAATGAGGTGCATTAACCGTGATGGCGGTACCTTAAGATGCATATATTATGTATCAATATTAAATTATAATGTTATATTTTGGGTAAAAACGTTAAGCTAAAACTTAGTTATTTATCCTTAAATATAAATTATACTATAAAAAACTAATAAATTATATAAAGTTCAATGAACTCGACTTGATGCAGTGGATAGAATTTTACTAGGAACTGATTACGTGTATACGTGGTATACTGGCATATCAACAACGTCATCGGTATAACAGATGTTCTTAAATTACAATACTTTTCGAGTCAAAGCGTTTAATCCTTAATTTCTCTCTTTAAACCTTGTTTAATACTTAACATTTTAAATTGTTTATTTTATATTGAAATAGTGATCACTTTATTATGTGTAAAAAACGTTGATGTCTTGAATGCACGTAGAAAGATTTTAAAACATAACAACCCCGCTGTTATACCTTGTGTAACAATATTTTAGTTAGTAAAAATAACATTAAGTTAGAAAAGGGACTAAGGCCACCCCTTCTTCTCAAAATTTTAGTTGAGAATATCAAGAATATTGTGCTTTATGACGTGGTTATTATTTATTACTTTTTCTGTTTTCAGGTATTTATTTTAGGGTTGTCGTTATGCCCGTCTACCGAGCCTTCAGTAGCGATTGCAAAGCGCACTTCTTACTTATATAATATCCATTAATCTATATATAAATACACGCGTAGAGGATAGATAAAGAATTTGGAGACAGTGTCGTGTCGTTCGTAATAATTATGTCCCTGGTACTGTTATGTACACATCGCATCGTGTGTAATTTGAAAACTTCTATCGTTTTAGTCGCAATTAAGCCAAAAACTTTTCATAAAATGCTCATATTTTTAAATATTAATTATACATAGTTACGTGACAGGCAAGCGAACAGAGAAAGAAAGGCGAAGGGAAGAGTGAAAAAACAACCGTACTACAGATTGAACCTTATGTTTTCGCGTTCATGACTATTACTATACATAATAATGATATTGTAGTTTTGTCAGAACACGCAACAAATCACTAGGTACAATGAACGACAATGAGGTTTAGTGAATGTGTATATTTTTAAAATTCGGTAAAACTGTACCGTATGCGAAAATCGAGATGGTAAAACATCAAGTTTTCTCTAGTAAAATTTAAATTAACATAGATTAAACTCGTAAAATCTTACCTTTACTAACTCCAGAAAACTTATCCCTGAGTAAGTTCAGTTGGTATACTCGACCAAATTCACCGAACATGTCCATAAGATCCTGCTCATTCATCGCCCGAGGTATTTGGCCCACAAACATTTTTATGTAGTCAGTTTCTGGTTGTTCGGTGTCGTTGCTGCCATCGGCCGTAGACGCACATGGGGTAGGGATGGCCATTTCTATATCACTGAAAGTAAAAAAAAAAATATATGTCTCAGTTACATGACATTATTTTATATGTTCTATGGAAGACGAGCGTTTAAGAATTATTATTATACGATGTATTTTATTGAGAGACACAATTGTTATTTCACATTTTTACGCATAACAAATTCTAACCATGTAATTACTTACGGATATACAATAGTACCTACATAATAATGATATGTAACTATCTATGACCTATGTATTTTATTTTTAATCAACTGTTTCATCATCACGACTTCTACAACATTTGCTTCTTTATATACGAGTGTGTATAAAGACATAAGGGTATTTATCTTGAAAACTCTTATTCCAAAACGATCTCTCACTCACCCCCTAGGGAGATTTGTCGGACCGACAGAATAGACATAGCCGCTTCAATCATTTCGAATTTTGCTCTAAAGAGGCTTAAGATCAGATTTCATCCACGGCAGTGGAGAAATTGAGATGATTTTTGCATGGGATGGTTTATAATAAATATAAAATTTATTATTATTGAGGGGCGAGTGGTCAAATCAATTGGCGAGTATTAATATCGAATGTCACCTAATCCGGTAAAATCCTGTTGTCAACATCATATTATTATGTTATTTTAATATTTTTAATGTAGTAAGACTAATTGAATAAAAACGACAGAACGGAACATATTTTTGATGAAAAGTGCATGAAAAGAAAGAAAACCGATCAAGTCAATGCGTATTATTGTTGTCATCATAATTTTGTGACATCATTACTGGTTATTATTTTCGTAGACTTTTGACACGAAACCGAAGTTTCCGTCATCATACTTCTAAGGTTTTCCTTTGTGTTTGGATACACGTTTTATCTTCCAAGAAAAAAAATAATTGCGATCTCGTGAACCGTTGCGTGCAAAAGACAGGGTTAGTATTTATTTTATACTCTTTTTTTTCGATTAAAATAAAATAAAAGAATGTTTTGGGTCGAATCACATACTCATGTACACTATAACAAGACCGAAATTGGTGGGATAGTGTGACGCACATAAAAAACTTATCACAAACTAAAAATAATAACAATAATAAACAATAATGGTGATAAAGCAAACTGTACGAGTATGCTAACTTTTTCGATTGTATGGACGTAATTTATGAGTCTTAAAAGAAATATAACCAATAATCAATGTAATAATATAGATGCCATAAAATTAACCAACTAGTGCGATGTAAATTTACATTGCCAGAACAGTAAACACGTTTAAACAACCCACATAAATAAAAATATGTTGGAGTCTGCAACATGTGTATAATAAGAAAATTGATGTGAGTACAGAGTAGTGAAACAGGAGATTGTAATTCACTTAAGTCAGTAGAATAATATATTGGCGTCAACACAGAAGTCATAACATATCTCAAATTGTCTTGCACGATATTTTACATAGTAAATTGATTGCACTAATCTGTTTAAAAAAAAAAAAAAACTTTACATTTATGTAAGAGTTGGAAATTATGATTATAAATTATACTTATTTTATACAAATAAAACAATTAATATCTAAGTAAATTTTCTTTTTTTTTTTTTTGAAATATACGCGTGTATATTAACGTAAAATACATATAGTTGTTAAAGGAATGAAAAAATGCTCTGCCTTCTAAACACTCGTAGAGTAGAAAGTATTACTTTGAATACACAAACAAAAAACTGGAAAGTTTTTTTTTTTTTTTTAAAGGGTATAACGGACATCATAATAATGTAGACACAAAATACAAACTAACTATACACAGAAACTTAAAACCACAATAGTCCACCGCCTCCGTACCTTCACACGTTAGGGGAGTAAAAAACTCATAATAGTAGTTATCTCCATTCCCTCATTCGTGTCTGTGTGTGTGAACGAGAGTAAGTGTACGTGTGCTATGCGTCGCGCTACATCCTTATCTGCCAGTACACACTCGAGTACCGAAATTGCATATGCATGAACGCCTGGTAATGAGCGGACAAATGAAACGAAATATTATACGCGATGGCTATACCTGCTGCGCTGTATATAATAATAATGATAATAGTAATAATAATAAAAACGTATAATAAAATACACTTCAATAATAATAACAATAATTTTAAGTTTTCTGGAATATAACGTTACGGATTACTTTTTTACTTTTTTTTAGAATTATGTCGAGCAGATAGCGATATAAAATGCTCGCATCACCTTCGCCTGTTTTATCATTTAAATAAAAATCAATTGTACGAGTATTTTAGAAATCTTAAATTATTCCCTAGAATTTTGCCATTGATGTAGTGCCTATGGATATATCGTTGGTATGATCGCACGCGTATAACAGATAAATTATGGTTAAGCGAGTCACAGGCACCCGACGCGCCGACGGTCACGAATTTTGTACTCGTATTTTAGTTTTGAACGAGTGCGTATTTCAAAAAATGTTCCTGCCACGATAAAATTTATCATGTATGTTCCAGTGAAAATTGTTACACTGATTTGTTTGGAATATTTTATAAAAATATGGTAATTTACAAGTTACAACTATAGATACATGCAATATAATGTATAATTATTATTAATATTATCGCAGAATATTTCATTTGATATTAAATTCGTACAAGACGACGTTCTGTTTATTTATTTTTTTTTTTAATATCCGCTGATAATGTTGGCTATGGCCTATGATAATCGTATCGAATATTTTACAAGTGTACTAATACATAATGATGCAAAATATGCGATCACACGCATAATAGATTGCATTATTGTTCATTTGCCGGCAGATTAGTTGTTTGTATGTTAAAAAGTCACTTCTTATAGGTTTGTCAATGAACAAATAACGACATAATATTTTTTGATAAATTTTCTACAACAACAAGATTACCAATTAAATCGAAAGACGTGATGATATGTTAAGTCTCTAAATTCACCAATCGTTTATTATCATTCATAGATAATATTGTCAAATCACTCTTTAAATAATATACCTAATTTATAATAAATAACTATTAAAAATAAGTTATTAATAACTATCAATAACTATAATAAATTATCACTTATACTTTTTTTTTTTTTTTTTTTGTAAGCTTATACTTCTTTATTCACTGTAATTTTTTTATTGGTTAAAAGTAAAATACTTCCTTCTTCTTCATGCATGCATACACGTATAAATTTTCCTTTTATAATAAACTATTAACTCTGTGTTAAATAACCTATTTGAATTTTGTCTTTGATTAATATATGAATAACAAACAAAATGTTGATGTGTTGTATATCACAAATTATTTTGAATGTTGTACTGACAGAGAACAAACATCTTATTCGATTATAACCCACTATGCATGATAATAAGAATTCAAGTAGCGTTTTATAATAATGTGTAATACGATAAGTAGATCTAAATGTTCAATGACCGTCGTTCGGCAGTGCTTAAGATTTTGAACGATAATACCCCAACGAAACTCACCCGTTGCGTATGGTGGAGTCTTACCAACATAGTAAATTAAAACGGTATGGCATTTCAATTAGAATAAATAGTGTATCGATATTTATGTTGTGAATTAATATCGATTACAAAATAGCGTAATTATGAATAAAAACGATGTTAATCATCGGAGAACATCATAATTATAAATGATAGAAAATCGTATTAAAAGGTACATCAATATTATTTAAACGAAGACGGAATGACTATCATCAATTTCATTTGAAAAAGTATAGGTACAGATATGAGATAGGTGAGGTTCTGCAGGGAAATGGATACCGTCCAGAATTGGTACGAGCAGGGAATGACGTCGATAAGAGTTAATCCGACCACGGTGTATAGTATAATATATACCTACGCATTAGCACAGAAATAGGCGCACGCCCGATGCAGTCTCCCGTACGTCATCGTAAACGTATATTTGCTACCGGCAAAAATACCATCTGGTTATGATTTACGAGCAATTTTAATATAATGACGGAAAAAAGAAAACTTTATTATACTTTTTTTTTTTTTATCGAGATTAACGTTTGAACACGTCGTATTAATTGACAAACCCTTTTTTTTTTCATTTACAATCTTTTTTTTACGTATGATAATATTAGTATACTATTATATTTTTCAGACACAAGGATTATACGTATTATCAATATGACATCGCGGGATTAGGTACAAACGAATTTTCATAATTGCTCGACTATTAACATACAAATTAAAATGTAATCCGCTCAGATTTAGAATGACGAATAAGTTTTACGACGACATCGTTTTTAGCGCTTGCTAAAACGAAAATAATTTTTATAAATTGAGGTCGTACACCGATAATTACAGTCGTCGGCGGCGGCGGCGGCGGCGGCAGCGACCACGGTGGGCTCGGTGTTTTCACCCGGCGCGCCGCAAAGTTTTAGATTTATTCAAATTTAAATGATTTACAGTGTATTGTCGGAATTCGAGTTCACGCCAACTGCGCGCGTGTTTTATAATCTACACGGCGGAACGAATAAGTACTTACATTTTTTTGGTCGTTGAAGACGGCAGCAAAAAAATACACTTCAAAATTAAAGCAACTAATCAAAAGCGTATTGTTGTCACGTCGACGAGAGCACTCGGTCTTTCACTTTATGGTTTCGCGTACAGATAATGACATCGAAATTACAATACAGTATTGGATGGCTCGCGAAAGGGTTTTTGGGGTCACTTCATCACTATTGCCGTGATAGTTTTAAAGACGCGCAAAAACAGACAGCGGCGGCGACGCACGATTAAAATACCGACCGACGGGACGACCGTTGTCAGTGGACCGCGGTCGAGGTGCTAAAAATCCTACTGAGATTTCTCATCGTAAATGTCCCGAGTATGGGGATAAGTTATACGATATACGGTCATCACGAAACCCGTGCCAAACATGACAACCGTTTCTTCAGTAGACATTTTGTCTGGATGTCTAATAATATAAAGAGTTTATTTATTATAGATGGATGTGTTTCTTTCTATATATATATGTATACAGGAAAGCGAGGATTAATGATAGAATTCCGTTAGCGATGACAGTTACGCGGAGAATACGGATAATAATATAGTTTACTTCGGAAACCTTTTATTCGAAATGGCATTAGAAAAACTAGTCGAGGCCGCGGTCGGCTTGAAAGTTTGAAAGCAAAAAATGACCACTTTGTCTTTCCACTTATTGCGCGAAAATCCTTCGGCGTACAAACGAGTAAGCTTATACGCGTTTGATTCTAATGGATTTCCATATCGTATAAAGTATGAGTAATAGTATTAAAAAATATTTTAGTGAACTTCTGCAGAACAGTAGGAAATTATGACCACATGGTTTTTTACCCTGTTATTCGAGTTTGTTACCAATATCTGTGGCATCAGTAGTAGTAGATCGAAAAACATATAGGCCAAGGGAAGCCGATGAATGTAATGAATAAAAAGTCATTGCTGCGAAATTTGTCGCGAAGACTAACAAACAGATCGGTATATAAATAACCTTCTCCTCAAAAAAAAAAAAAAAAACACAAACACAACACACTCAGAAACAGACTACGACTTGACAATATAATATATTTATTTTATATTATAATACCATACAAATACTTATTCACTAAATAGTACATACATTACATTATACGTACCAAATACGAGTGAACTCGACGCACATTTTAATAATATTATCTGTGTTATACCAACATCGTATAATAATTTAATGTACGGAGAGCAGAGATCTCGAATTAAACGTGCGGTCGCTTTACGAATTATTTTGGGATTATCGTCGTCGTCATTGTTGTAATATTCGTTCGGGTAACAAAGACGCCCGTACATGTCCTTTTGTTCCTCACCACCGACGTTTACTCGAGTCGATTTTTTTTCATCCCGTTTTCCTATTATTTTATTCGTTTGAACATCGCGCAGCTGATATGTATTCACGGCGCTCATATGCCGGGAAACTTAACTATAGTTTTTTGTTAAAAAATATCTCCACCGTACTGTTACCACTATTATTATTATTATTATTATTATTATTATTAGTGTTTTTATCAAAAAAGGAAATATTATACCATTATTCGGGTATTTCAGATGTTCGGCGATTGCGAGTGACATGATATATTATACAATATTAACGTACCCATATATTTAATACATTCAGAACACCATATTATATTCCATAATATATTGCCATATATGTGCATCCAATAAAACGTGTAAATAATATAAGTATGCTGCCAATCGTCATTAATCTCACATATTGCTTGTTATTTTTCAAAAGTCACAACTCTTATGGTTTTTTTTTTTTTTTTTTTAATAATAATATAAGTGCGAGTGATTCTTTGACGTTTGAAATAAGATTATCGTTGTGCCGTATGATATTTATGTGTGCTTTTATTTAATAATTGAAGTTTTGGTTTTTTCTAACTTCACCTATCTACTGTACTCCACACACCCACGCAGATAATTGTAATAATCTATAAATCTCGCACGTACATCCAATACCGTAGTTGACCACATATCAACCTTATAAAAAAATCGATATCGCCATGGGCAATGATGGTGCGCTGTGTGTACATAGTACGCGCTATCCTATCGATATACTGTAAGTTGTATTGTTGTTGTTATTATTATTATTACTATTACTACTACTGCTACTATAATAATGCTCGTCGATACGAGTTTTCTCGTGACAGAAGTTCGATAAATAAATAATATGGACGAAACACATTTTTCCACTTTACTCCTGTGGAGACTATTAAAAATGCATATACCGTCGCCGGACAGACGGGTATAAAGAGAGAAGGAAAAGCGAGAGAGAGAGCTGTCTCTCTATCGACTATCACTGCTGTAGTCAATAATGTGTCCCTGTGTATTTATATCTATTGTTGTTGTGCTTTATACTGTACGATAAATGTGTATATTTATTACGTATGCTTTCGATCACAACGGTTAGCATGCATCGTGTACTTATTTCGCAGTTATTATCTATCGTGTAATTATTATATTATCTTATGATCATTTTTCCCCCATTACCAGATCGGAAAATCATCGTAAAAATTGTCATGATCACGGAACTACGGTAAAAAAAGATCGACTCTGAAGCCTGCGGTTGCCCTTGCGATTTGATTTCAAGTGTCTTTTCATACTATGAGTGATTAAATCAATACTTACCGATCAACCACCTGCACTGTCCAATCTATCGCGGCGCAGGCTAACGCGTATCTATACACTGCGAATGTATAGTAATAATGAAATTCACTTCAACACAATTCATATTCGACCGTATAAAAGGTCTTCTGCCATATTATACTATATTATATTATGCTATTATGTATATTCATAATGTTCAACATAATCTTCATTGTTCGTTATTCAGGAAAATACTCACACACACAGCATGCACGTTATAATGTAATTAATTACCATGTAATCAACCTGTACAAAATGAGTTTTGGATCAAATGCATATATTTTTTATTTTACTTTATTTTTTATGTTATAATAGTATCCATATTATTTTATCCGTTGTCCAAAATCAACGGAAAAAAGGTTAAAAAGCGAAACAAAATTCTATTGATCGATGATTTTATTTTGAGTATAAAATAAATATTTTAATCCGATTATTGTTATTATTCTCATGTCGAATTTTTCGTTAGGAATTTCATAAAAATAAATGTGCTCATAATATTTTAGCATTTTATAAGGCATTTTATAAGTGAATTTGGTTTTTAATTTTTTAACATTTAGTAATAATTATTATTACCAACTATTTTTATCTGATTTTCTGTCTTCTTATAAAATTGATCAATGGGTTGGATGAGTCAATGAAACATATAGCTAGTTAGTAGGTACGTTTTTTAAGAGACGTGGTATATTTATTAGTTATTATCATGATTTAAAAAAAATACGATTTGATTAATTATACGAAGTAAAAAATATTTTTTTTCTCATAAAAGTTTTTTTAATAGAGATATTAAATTATTCAAATGGATATTATTTTCTCCATAAATCATAGATAAGAATTTTCGTGACTGTCATAATTAAACCATGATTTAATATTTAACTCTTATAGTTAAATGAGGTTAATAAACAATCATTTTCGCAGCCATATAACATGATACATTAGCTCGTATTCTTATTAACAATGTCGAATCGGATTTACTATCAAATTATCTAAACATAGTTATTACATATTGGCTAATTTGTTTAAATAATAAATGGGATAAAAAAATATATATATATAAATACGAACAAGATTATTTTTGCTACAATAATGGTTAACTTCAAAGCATGTTAAACAAAGACACCAAAGTATTTTTTCAACACTGTTGAACAAAAAAAAGGTCATGTTTACACTGTTATTATAGTTATTGTCTATATTTCATAAAAAAAAAAAAAAAAAATGACACAATAAAAGTTTAACGTTCAAATCGAATAACAACAGTATGTTAAACGTCGATATGTAACGCGTACCTATATAATTATAGTTACATGGACGAATAAATGTCTTAAAATTCAAATTACTTTGTCATTCTACATGAGAATCTATTAAAAAAAAAAACCCCGAAAAATGGCTATGCAAATTACTTTTGAGCCGTTAAAGTGACTATGCGCTATAGTTTAAACAATACCAACTGTATAATGAAAACAAATAAAAACAAACTGATTTTTTGTACATTAAATCGAAAAAAAAATGTCGTACATCAACCAAGGACGAATTCGGCGCATTATAATATTTATATGTGGGCTTATAAATCGTTACGCGAGCAAGGCGAAACTAATGTACATCGCCATTTATTATACAACGATGACGTACCTATATCACGATCCTACGATACATAATAATACTATACCTAATAATGCGATAGACTGAAGAATACATTATAGGTGCGCAGCAGATATCGTTAAAAAGAATAATAAACCATATAAAACGGACAATATGCGTCGTTAATTTCTCAATAATAATCTTAATACGGAATTTGGTCACGTGCCATCTGGGGCAAATGCGGTTTACGTGTACCATTAGCACAAAAGCTCACGTCCGTTGATTTTTGCCCATTAAATATATGCCTGACGGGCTCATACCCACCACCGGTGCCGCGTCACCATAGCCTTTGTCATTACTATACACTCTCTTTAAAAGATCTCATATATATGTGCGCACACCGAATGTAAATGCATTATTTCTGTCAATTGTCCGACGTTACCGGAAATTGTTGGTCGTTCGACCCTCGTCCACCCATCGATCCACACACACGCATCACATACACACCATCTGCCGCTACCGCAAGCCACATAACTTCCGTACGTCCATCATCGTCTCGTCATCCTTTCCGCCCTTACTCTAAATGTCTTTTCCAAATTTAGTATAATGACATAGTATCCCGTTCACAGAGCTTATGCATTATAATAATATTATAGTTGTAAACCGTGTACAATGCCATCATCGTACTCGGAAAAGGTGATGGGTACGCGAATACATAATTTACGCGTAAACGAGGGTATTATGATGCACGTATATTGTGTATAGTATAATACATGATATAGTCGTTAAACTCGCCCGCGCTTATCATCAAGATGAACCAGTCTTTCATTTTGTAATCCGGATGCGTCGGGTGGGATGGCGGTGGAAGGGCACACACCGCAGGGACGCCCGGAAGCGGATATCGGAAAACTGGGGAACGTGTACAGTGGACGGGGAGTGCGGCGCACATACGTACACGTCCGTCCGTTAGTCGTGCCCTCTCCTCCACGACACGCGACGATCCGAAAACGTCCGCTCACACTGACAAGCTGACAGCGCAACCGCCGGTTAATTTATGCGCATTATATATATAGATTATGTATATATTATGAGACGCGCGTCGCTATGTCAATTTGCACACTCCCCGCAATTTAAACCCCCACCGCCGGCTCTTGCCGATTGATTTGTGACACTATACTGCTGGTCCTATATAATATGTGTTGCATAATATAATAATATATATATACACTCCGAACACTCCCGCCACGCGTACACATAGGTGCGTATACCGTATACATCCACACAGATACGTTATATCATAATGATGTAGACGTTGTGTGAGCGTGAACGGCGGCGCGACGCCGTCTAAAACGAATTTACCCGTAAGTGTATAGTGTGCTCACCGCGAGTGTGTACGTGCACGACGGGAGAAATCGGGATTTATGTGCCGGCGATAACGGCTGTAACAAGGGTGTGCGTATAATGATATTATACGTGTGGCGTCGTCCGGTTATATTGCATAATGCGCGCGCGGGGTATAAGGTCGGAACGTACGATTTTTTTTTTTCTTAAATAAAGTACGCCACATATTATATTATGTGACGTGTATTATTGTTTTATCGTAGCAGAGAGATTCGTCATTTCGTACGAAACCCTTCCGCCCGTTTTTGTTTACTACCGCCAACGATGCCAAGGGGGGGGGGGCACCTATAATGCAGGCGCCAACCGTAACAATATATAGTGCAGTGTACAGTACCTCCTAACTACTAACTATACACAGCATACTGTAAAGCAGTAATAACAGTAGTAATAGTATTAGAGCTGTGTGTGTGTGTGTGGCAGAAGTAAAATAGTATACGCATACTATCTTTTGAAAGTTTTAAGTTCATTTCTTTACATCACCGACACCTGCTACTCGCGACTCTTTCCTGTATAAATACACACACACTTGTGATGAGTGTAAATACTGTAAATATTACGCACTAAACTTCAAATCGTTAACATCGATCCTTATTTTTATATTGAATATTATGATTTTTTTTTTTTACTTACATATAATTTTTATATCTGTAATAACTTTACCCGAGTATAATTGACACAATATTCGTCGAAAAACATTAACGAGGGAACTTGTTGTTTTTAAAAAAAAAAAAAATTCTTTCGTACACTTTAAAGTTTAAACTCAAGTCATTAATTGAAAGTAAAAAAAAAAAAAAATCACGCACAGGCAATTAAGAAAATTGTATACATATTTTCGTAATGATTAAATTTGTTTGGGATAAACTTTGTAAAACGATTGTCAAAACTGGAGACAGTTGATAAGTAGCGGCTCAATGGTAACGGCTGCAATCGATTTAAATTTTCATCATTTTAATTATTTTTAAATTATGGAAAAGCAATATAAAAGAATAATACGAAATAGTACTTATATGTTGTATCTCTTATTTTTTCCTCGGATACGTCCTACGTAATCAAATAAAACTTATATTAAGACAGTACAAGTAGAGAGGGAAAATATCAAATTATTACGGGTGATATTATTATTATTATTTTTATTTTTTACTACATCACAACATCCAAAAAATAATTGAAGGGTCTCATTATTATGAAGTTGCAATCTAACAGACGAAGGGAAATGTTTGCGATTATTGATTTTAGAATTTTTAGATAGAATTGGATATGAAGCCAATTCTTTCACAATATCTATAATATTCGTAACTATATATAAACTGTTATATTTTAAATTATAAAAATTTGGTTATTTACCCGTAATACTTTAGAAATTTAAAGTATTTTATATTGAAATTCACTAAGTCCTTGAAGCTGTAATCGAAAATTTAAAACCTTTGTGCTTTATACTTTCATGACAAAAAAAAAAGTCAATGAGTACAGAAATAAAATCCAAATTATATCAATTGTCAGTTAATTTAATTTAATCTAAAAATAAAGAAAGTGATATCGATTTAATTTCAATGTTAATTAAAAACTGTCCTGCAATCAACATAATCGCTTTTTAAATAAGATTTTTTATAATTATATACATGTATATGTGACATTGTACATACTTGCAACCAGACAGTTGTGATTTGCGTAAAATAATTATATTAATAGTAAATAACTTTGATTTTCGACATTAATTTTTATTTTAATTATTATTATTATATATTTTTTTTTTTGATACAACAATATTATTCCATAGAGTAACCGTTCTTTAATTTGTTTTCTCACTTTTTTTTTTTATACAACCTATTTAAATATTCTTAATTTGAATGTTGAGATATTAAGATGTTTGGGCGGATTGAGCAAATACATAAAAAAAAATAATATTCCTCAGAGAGTTTTAATTATTTATGAAATTTGTTAGCTTTGGCAGCACAGTGATAATTAAGGTAAAATCTTAATAGTAAAGTAAGGGAAATAATTCTCGGACGTTAATTAACGTAAGCCCTGAAAAACAAGTAATACGAAGCTTTAGAAGAAGTTTGTCTTAAATAATAATAGTTGTTATTATTATATTGCAGTTGATATTATTCTGGGTTGTCTGAATTTGCCTCGCATTTGTCTAATGAACATTATAAACTATAGTATCGTATGCCATGTATTTTCTAGAAAGTAAAGTTAAAAAATCCAGTCTACTAATAATTCTAAGAACAATTGACAAGTATTTAAATTGCAAAGACGAATGAGTTAGTGAAAGAGATAGAGAGAGAGAGAGAGAGAGAGAGAGAGAGAAATCACTATTCACATGAATGAATATTTTTGATACGAAAATTAATAATTATATATTTGGAACGGATGTATTTGAATTTTGAGTAAAAAATAAAAATTATAACTTAGCATAGTGCACATTATATTTTAACCGGAAAATTGTAGGTTAGAAGAGCGTTAATCTAAATCAACATTTTCTTTAATTTTATACATAGCGTAAAGGATTATAACAATAATTCATGTAAAATACTTACAAAATGGAAATGATAAAAATAATACGTAATAGATTAATTAAGTGTGGTATTTAGAAAAAAAGTAACTTAAAACATGGACAAATTAAGTTGATTAACATACATTGCATATTTAATATAGTTATAGATTTTTAATAAATTATGTAAATTTTATAGTCAATTTACTTCCATTAATTAAATATAATTAATAGCATTTAAATAAGTCAAACAATTAAAAAGCCGTTGTTTGAAACCATCCCCGTTTTCACACGTAATTTTCTCCGGACCTCGAAATGTCGATATCAGATTTAGTATTTTGCAAATTATATTAACATAATGTTGTTAATTCAACATCGCTTCACATGGTACGTCTTAAACTGATTGATATCTATAATAATATTTGTTTATCAGTCGTAAAAGCACTTAAAGCTTTACACTATTTATAGATATAATCTCAAGTTTCCATTTGATACCGATTTAAATATTTAATCTCCGCCATAACCAATCATACATTTTGCCACTGTTCGTCATCGCGGCTATTTTTGTTTTTTATTTAGAATATAATGTATTAAAATCTATTTTTTTCCTAATCTGTATCCAATGCACTGTTTTCTAAATTTCGAATTGCGTTTTAGATCGAATAAATCGAATATATCATATATTATTTACTGTCCATTTATTAGTAATCCAATTTCGTTTTTAGTATTATTACCGAATAATGGGCAGATAAAAAACGTGGTTCGATACAGACGGGCGTATGTAATTTGCGCCAAATACAACCTCCCAAAAAGAATAAAAAAATATATGTCATTTGCGCTACATCTGAAAATTTATTTTGGTAATTTTCGCCAAATAAAACTAAATAAAAAGGCATTATGTAATTTATACCATCGTGTACCTTTTACAATTGTAATTTGTGCCATTGTTCACCTTATTAAAATTATAATTAGCGCCACTAATATTAAAATTATAAATAAATGTATAACAGTAATACAAACTCCATATACATTAAATAAGTAAATTTTCGTTTAGTAATTAAATATATAAAAATCAAATAAACATCAATGTAAAAATTATATTGGACATGCGTCGGTACGTGTTATTGTACATTCTATGCGATATCAGTAAATTTATCTGCTGATAAGTTCCAACTGCAATTGAAGTTGGAAGTGTGGCGCAAATTACATATTCAATTTCATTTACTGTCATGGCGCAAAATACCAAAATTAATTTGTTAATGTGGCGCAAAATACTGTTATATTTTTGTATTTTGACGCAAATTACATACGTACTTAAATGTACCTATTCGTGGCGTAAATTACAAGTAATAAAATTGGCGCAAAACACCATCTCCCATACCAACACCTGTGCTTGTATGAGAGAACGACGGACATAATTTTAGAATAATTAAATCTACCGAGTCCCCAGCGATTAAAAAAAGTAAAAGCCTATTCAACTACTCTAATGTTATTTTCAATAGATAATAATCGATCGCTTCCGTCAACGGTCGTATTGTGCATCACACGTCCACCAGGTGCAACACCTTCGTTATGTAAAGTATTTTAATTATCATTTTTAACACGATAAAAAGTTAAATGCTAAAACGATGAAAACTCGTGAAAGTTACCGTTAACCACTTTAAAGTTGACAACGTTTGAGCACTCGTCGCTGCTGAAGACTACCGTTAATGTGAACAACTCACGAGTATTTAACATGTGTTCAAAATAATACGATTTTATATTATATAATATCACTATTGCCGCAAGCGGAATATTCGGAAAAAAGAAACTAATAAGATTCGAATTTATTTTGATTTTATACAAAGTAAGTATGCTTTTATATACATAATAATATGATATAGGTAAAATCGTTTGTTCTTCGAGCACACAGCCCCCAGCCGATGATATTATTTTAAACATTGAATTTGGAATTCGTTTCGTATACGCACAGGCATATATATTAATATATTATGGTAAGTTTTATTCAACACCGCATGCAACGGGAAAACGGCAAATTGTCGTGTCACGTATTCCGAAAAAAACCGCGACACCCCAATTCAAAGAGTAAACAAAATAAATGTTATTTCATGAATATATCCAAATTGTTTTATAACGACAAAATAAATATTAAATCGTATATAGAGTTTTTTTTTATACTTTTTATGTTTTTTTTTTTTTTCAAAACGAAAGTGTACACCACTCTATATCGATTTTATTGCGTACTATAGGTATACGACATACTATTATAGATTGTATACACTTGTAAAAGTATCCGTAAAGCGTCATTAAATATATATTGTGTTACGAGTAAAAAATACGTTCTGTTGTTGTTAAAAGGAAAACGCGACGAACGATGTCAGATTTCGATCGGAAATCCGACACACGTGCTGTAGGTATATTATAATTATACGTGATGTAAAACAACTTGGAACATTTAACTCGGAAAAGGGCATCTTCGTGCGGGATTCTGCGACGGAACTCGGTGTTTAACCACCGCACAAACGGATATTGTTCGAACAAACTTGTATGCAGTACCTGTATAATAATATATACGTTATATTATAATATTAAACTGCAGTTCAACACACTCGACTTCCGTGCTTTGGAAGTTATTATAATAATTTATACCGTGTTAGATGTCTTTGTGCCGGTACCGAGATTGTAAGACCTACAGCTTGGTAGCAGTTGTTTATTGCCGTATACCCGAACGTAACTCGCGCGTTTCAAAGACGACGATGGATTTTGCGACATCCTAATGGAGTTGTTTGGAGATTTGTGTTCGACATAATATAAACGATAACAACGCACGATCTCCTCTTGGGTATGGATAACTGTGTGTGTATGTGTGGGGAGGGGGGGGGAGGAAAGTAAAAATCGTTACCAGAGAGGCGGCCAGGCAAACAAAAAGACCAATTGCATATGTAATTTAAATATGCGATCCACCACCGTAGCGCCGATTTGCTATTCATCATTGGAAGATAATATTAATCAAAGTCGACCGGAACGAACCCTCTTACTAATAGATCGGCGCCGGTCGAAACGTGCATATCAATATCGGTGTACGTATGTATCGTCGTAAATAAGTAAACATCACACTCTCCCCTATTTACGCTTATACAAAGTAGCATACTATGATAAGGCTATTGAATACTTTCAGTTTCGTAGAAATACTATTGAACATTTTTCGAACAGTGATACAGAAATATATGATTTTATTAAAAAAAAAATTTTTTTCTAAATTGTATAAGTGATATATATATAAAAAAAAACACATTCTCAAATTCACTTAATTTTACGTTTTATGAACGCACGTCAAATACTTTTTATTAATTGATTTATTAGCATGTAACTACCTGCAATGACTATAAACAAATAATTTTGTGATAACATGATTTTTTCGTTGTTTAATTTCGTTGAGATAGGTAAATGAGTAATGATGGACCGCACTGAGTACTGTCTGGATCATATATTAATTGTACATGTATTCAGAGCCTTGTCCGATGAAATTCGCATTTTCCGCTCTCCGAGAGCGGAGTCGTAATAATATATTTACCTACACCAAGCAGTGCCCTCGCAACTGTAATTTAAAGGGTTGAACGATGCAGTCTTTATCCTGTTTAACACACACACAAACCCAAACCTAATTTTACAACATTGATTTATGATGAAAACAATAACGATTCTTCCTAATAATTACTTCAATACGCCATCGTGTGGCATTGTTCCATTGAAGTTCGAGAGCAAACACTGTACAATAATGGAATCGTATTTAAATTATTATTCAAATATCACCATTTGAATGTATATATATATATATATATAGTTTTACGAGAGGTTTGCGTGAAATCTATAATATTGTGTTATTAAACTGCATAATGCCGCCACTACGTGCTGTAAACCCATTAAATATATTTTGCGGTCCACGTCTAATTTACGTTGAAAAAATGAAATTTTACACAAGTATTTTCGCTGTTTTTACACTATCTAAACAATAAAATTTTTGTGTGTTAACATATATACCATAGAATGACGTGTTATACATTTATTTTATATATTCTGTTACAGGATCGGAATTTTGTAAGGTATAATAATTAACTCGAAAAATAATTCAATGTTATGTTATATCGTTATTATAGCCTATAAATGCAGCCATACTGGCTTTTCCGTTGTATATATTATAATATTATCTATGTGTATGTTTTTCATACATCGCGATGTTCAGGGAGAATTTGCCTAAGGACAGTTATTTTATCAGCGCACCAATACGCGAATTACATTGTAATACATGTATTTGGTACATTTCGAAACATGTATACTCCTACATAATATTGATTCATCAAGCTTCGGTGTCAATCCTATCGCAGAATTTTACGATAATATATCACATAAATTTACATTAAATAGAACTAGAAATAATAATTAATGATTTAATGATAAGAAAAATTACGGATTATACGTATTATATACTGATAATAAGTTAATATACTTGGCGTCTTTAAAAAATGTAAGGTTCGATGAAATTGCCGCCAATACGTCTACACACCAATCCGACGTTGTGTAGTTAGATCTTACCAGGTGTACGTCAGAAAAAGATTCACGTCGATATGCTCAACGTCTATAAGTACGTATGCGGATTTTCCGTATAAAGTTTCTAAACATTGTACTCCAGTACTATATCCGTTTGAATGAACATCGTTCATACATTTATATACATAAGCATTTTATTGAAAAAACAAATCCAGAAGCAGTCGTTTATGTTTTTACGATACAATTGTAATGCCACCTACAATATAATATGAAATGACGTGTCCTCTACAATAACGCATGATCGATGTATTTATTCCTTTTCATTGCGCACCATGGACGGTCGAAAACATGAATCGGTCACGTACTAGTTGTTGAAAAAAGGGGAAAGTTTTATATATTTATATATATATACATCATTAATTCGGGAAAAACTCTGAAATTCGGGCATGTTCTCGATAAAAATTATCAGTTTTTTTTTTTGCTGCTGTTGTTGTTGTTTGTTGTTGAAAAACTAAAATTACCTATAAGGTCGTACTGTCATAGGATTATGGGACACAAAAAGTTTTTTTCTTTTTAAACTCGTTTGTATTCATAGCGCTTATATATTAATATATATATATATATTTTTTTTTTTTAGACTTATTTTGTTCAGTCCCCATTTTCCGATCTGGCGATGAATTTTAATTGAAACGGTTTTTTTTTTTTTTTTTATCCCGTATCGCCCCGTTACTCTATTGCCCGGTCCGCTGCTATTCCTTCTCCTTACTCCGGGGACAAATTAAACTCTAACAGCTGTGTTAGGGAGAAAATTTTTAATTAAATCAATAAAATAAGTGTTAATTTCAATTTATTTAGGTATACAGAGAGGAATAGATAAATGAGATAAACAAAATTTACTACTTCCCACAGTTTAGGGCACTACTTTAAAGCACTAACTGCTCTTAGACGAGGCTATACTATAAGAACACATGTTTTTCCATGAAAGATACAACATGTAATTTAGTCAATGGAATGACACGCGATACATAAATGAATAAAAATAGATCGAAAATAAAAACATGTATACATGAGTGTACAACTAAAAAACTACGAACACGATTTTGACTAGATTGAAATTTTATTAAGCTCAAGCACTGGTTTGAACTACGTTAACCAGGTGGTTATTGCCACATTGTTATAACGTAATTTACAATGCATTTGTGTGACAATAATCATATATTTAAATTTAAGATTTTGGCTTTGAGTTACGTCAATTCAGGAAAAAATTAAATAATTTTCTAGAACACGTCATTTGATTCGGCGTAAAGTTTTGTTCGTTGTAAGATATAGGTATATTTAACATATTTTATATTTAGCATGCGGTTAGGTATACCGGTATACGCACGGTTATGTTTTTCGTAATGAAAAATCAAAATAATATTCTGTTTTCAATTGAAATTCAGCATTTATAAAGAGAATTCTGGCAGTGGCAGTTTTCAAACGATTTTGATATCATACTTAAATATATGGATATCGAGTACGACAAAAACATAAATGAAACGTTCGAAATTAAATCAATTAAACATTTGCTCTCCGAGAACATTATTAACGACTAACGATTTCATATTATTGCAATATTTTCATGTTGCGATATTTTTTAAATGACAGTTCAATTATTTTCCTGGAGAAAATATCATAATCGCGTACTTTACATGTTATAATCATTTTAATTTGTTTTATACTAAGTCGTTAACAGCCGTAATAGTGTTTTGCTTTGTGTAACTATTTATGTGAATAAATTAATAAATAATGTTTTATCATAACGCATTAGTGCCGTTTATCTCATCAGTCGATTTCTATAACACTGATTGGTTATCGATGTTTTAATAAGAAAAAATTACAAGCCACGCTATGGTTTATACATAGGTACTTCCTCATTATAAAATATAATTACTGAATTTTATATATGCATAGATATGATATAATACAAGTTGTCTTTACTTCTTGGCAGTATTTTAGAAGCAACATTATGTTTATTTGTTTTTATTTTGTTTGCTATTGTCACGTATTTCAAGATTATTACCTTCCAAAGGTGAAGTCGTACATGATCATGCTCGACATAAAACCATTTGTATCATTTATTACTATTATTCTGTGACCACGTTGCTATTACTATTACTATATTATACTGCTCCCAGCCTTTCTACTTTTAACTATGCTATTATGACTACAACACAGCTATTATTGTGGTGCAGAGTGAGTGACTGCAGTGGTCATTCGAGAAATTATAAAAAAAAAAGTAATGGGATATATTTTTTTTAAGACCTTAATAACGTAAGTATTACATGGCCATTTTGTGTGCATTGATGAATTCATAAAAATGAATTAAAAATTAGTATTATTTTCTTCTGTAAATGTTATTTCTTAGTAATATTAATATAATATTTTAAATTAATAAAAAATCTTATTTACACCTATGTACCTATACGATAAACATTTCCAAATAAAGGAGATGGGTTATTTGAGCTTAAATGCTTATCAAATAAATATGTAATACATTTTTTCGATATTTTAAAATTTCTATGATAACAATTATATTTATACATACAATTTAAGTATAAAAAATTCCACATTTCCGAATAAATTTAAAACAGCGACAGTCATACCACTATACAAAAATGGAGATAAGCAAAACGTAAATAACTATAGACCTATATCCATGTTATGTAATTTTTCTAAAATCATTACATTTTGCTTATTTAATATTGAGCAAGAGTTTTCTTGAATTTAAAATACCCTCGACTTTTTGTAATTCATTTATGATTTTTGATAGATTTTGATAGACTGAATTCCAAGTTGAGTCAGAAAAAATCATACAAGTATCATCAGCATACGTGATTACAATATTACCATTGATTTTTAAGTTACGTATTTCATTTGTATATAATAAAAAAAGAATTGGACCCAGTACACTTTCTTGAGGAACTCCACAATTAATACATTTTATTCCATGAAAATAGCTCTTGAACTAATCCAGATTACTTGTAATTAGACTAAAACTAGGTAAAATGTTGATAAGTTCTATATAATTCACAGTGTAAAATGCCTTTACAAGATTTAGGAAAATTGCCAATACTTTCTGTCTTTTATCAAGGACATTATAAATGTAGCTTGTAGCACTCTAGAGAGCCTTTTTGGTACCTATATCGAGTCTAAAACCGAACTGATTTTTGACAATAAATCATTTTTCTCTAAGTAGTTAAAGTTTTGCGTCTACGAACAGTAGTCTATAAATTTTGTTAACTTAAAGATATTTTTTCTATTAGTATGGTTCGCAATATATATTTATCACTAGGGCTAGGATTTATATGCAACAGTTTATTTATTTTTTTTTTTTTGCAACTTCTGATTATTACTTTTGTAAGTATTGTTCACGAATCACCTCATGATGAGATAAAGAGTGGTAATTTTTTTTTGCATATATTTTTTGTATATTTTGGAAAAAATGCATATTATTGCATATTTTGATTAAAAATACGCAATATCGTAAATGTATATTTTATGGTATATTTTATTACTAGACGTTTTTATCATGTGACAATATGTATTGACGCTGTTCAAAAATACCTATTAAAAATATACCTATATTAAAGTCTAACAGAAGACCATCCAGTTTTTAAAATTTAAAACACCATGTGATTGTTTTGTGTAATATATTTGAATAGCGTGATAATAGTTAAGAATATTATTTAATTAATTTTTAATTTTAAACCGTAAATTTTTTTTTATAGTGTATATTTCATATTTTTTGGCGTATATAATATTAATAAAATTGCATATTTTTACATATTTTTAATAAACCAAATGTATATTTTATAATATTTTATTGCATATAAATCCTAGCTGTAATTATTACCATATTAATCTATTTTTCATTATGGTATTCGAATTTGGGGAGGTATTAATCAAATAGCCTTAAACCCTTTATAAAAATAACAAAATAAAGTAGTAAGAATATGTCTTGGTAAAAGTAGTCTTGAAGGATCGACTCAAAATAATTATTTACAGTTCAAGGTTCTTCCAATTAAACTTGCATATGAAATATTTACAATTAAATGGGTACTAAAAAATATAAATAAGTGGTATAGTTCTAATTATTTTGAAACAAGTAGAGAATGTAGGACATATGACACAAAAATAAAATACGTAAAAACAACTTTTGGTCAAAGTTTTGTGGAATATTTAGGACCTCATATTTACAATTTATAATAAATTAAATTTAGAGTTAAAAAAAAAAAAAAAAGTTATTCAAAACCCACATCAGGCAAAATATATTGTGAAAAATTCGAGGCTAATAAATTTAGAATAAGTACAACCTATTAAATATAATATTCCTGTCTATCACATATACTAATATTTTCATATATAATTGTTAGAAATCTATGCCAATTATTTTTTTTTTTTGTATATTAATACTCTATAATGTTTAATTGTAATTTGTTTTGTAACCATATACATTTTTCGTTCGTATTGTAAACAATTATCTATAAATTTAACTCTCTACTTCCGATACAAGCTACAAGCTTAAAGGAGGTAGGTAAATCCGTTATTCATTTGTAAATAATTAATGTACTAATTGGTGATTAATTAATTGTACTTATTGGATTTTCAATAAAAAAAAAAAAAAATTAAAGAGATTTATAGAATCAAATTTTTAAATCTTAAGTATTTAAATTGTAAACGAAATTAAGTTTGAAAGTATAAGATAATCTAAGAAATTTTGGGATTTGATATAAAAAAAAAAAAAAAAAAAAAAACTAAATAATTTTTTTATCTATAATGCAATCTTAATAACAGTAGTTCAAGCGAAATGAGAATATTTTTATTGTATTTTGTCTTATAAACTGTTCCCCCTCCTCACCACCCTTTAATATAATAGTACCCAATTTTCGACTATAGTTGTGAGCGCTATGATTGAGCCGATTAGCATGTATAAAGGATTCACGTTTGTTTGATACTGCGATCACCTAAGAAAAAATATTCGACGCAGAAGTTGACATTGAAAAAAATACGTTCGGGTGCGTTTATTGGTCGATATCTCGTTTACATTAAAATTTTGGCCTGACAATCTTACAATAAACGTCGTCGAAAATGGATTTCATGACAATCGAGTGCATACAATAGCAACCAAACTAATTGCGATTGTCTTATACGCGTATTAGGAGCACAGCTAAGTAAATCGATTATTTTCGCCGACGACTACAGTTACGGATGGCCGTGTACGACGACCGTTATAATATTATAATATGCTACACGCACCTAAGAGAGAGAGAGAGAGAGTGAAAAATGAGTATACGAAAACAGGATGAGTTTAAATACGGAGATAGAACTTTTAAAACAACCCTCTCCACCTCAAATACACCCCTGCACCACGTGAACGGGTCATCGTTTATTGTTCTTTCGGAGTGTATACCCGCGCGCACACACAGACGACCGTATAGACGTATAATACGTATGTGTAGCGCAATTCTACGATATGACCTTGTATTTAGAGCTCGTTATTATACGGGGCCGAAAAAGAGGGAGAAATATACGAGGAGGGGTAATAATGATAGTCGGCTGTGTTACAGGTGATGTCGGCGATGCGTGGGGCGGTGAGAACAATGCGATTTCCGAGTGATGAGCCGTGGGATGGGCCGCGGGTGCAAAGAGTTTAGTTCTGTGAAAAGCGTCCTCATTTGTGTCGGCGCGGGGCACAGTGTAATAATACTATAGATGCAGATGGTGAGACGGAAGCGAATGCGCAAGGTTCTACGTTTGAAAGGGACCGACGAGGACTAACAGCGTGCAACAGAACTGGTAACAATGTCAGTGGTTTAAACGTCATTAAAACCTACGCTTTAGTGAAACTTACATACGCACACACACACACACACACACACACACATAAACGTTGTTTTATTCGAATTCTACTACGCAATGACAGGGGATGAGGTTTGCGTTTAGGGATGGGGAGGAGCGAGCCAGGGGTTAAAGGGTTTGGAAATGTCATCACACCGCAGCTACGACCACCGCCATCACCACCATCTCAACATCTCACGACTTTTGGTCAGATCGCGTGCCGGTCAGCTGTTACCCGTCGCTGTCGCTACCACAACAGACAGTTTTTTTTATTCGTGCTGTCAAATCAATTTATGCGCACCACTGATACGTCTGGCATTACCGTTGCACGCGAGCGAATTAGATGTTCGCTACCTACCTTCATATAGGCGTAACTAAACTATCTTGAGGATGTTAAAATTATACAAAGCTTACGAATAAATTATCACTCAAATAAAACAGACTGATAATGTGTAACAACTATACGTCTATACCTATATCAAAACAATTCTTCTGTCTTCGGTTTCAGTGAGCTTATTAATAATATATTCGACTTAAAATTTATATTTTGTTGAATGTTTTATCAATATTAAACAGTGATTGATTTGAAAATCGTTCACGCGTCATGCTAATCAGTATTCGATTTTGTATTTGTTGAATTATACAAACAATTAATACACTAATATATGTAAATCGTAGATAACTATATTATCAATCATATTTTTTTGGTATTCTTATAAAATATTTTCAGTTGATAAACACCCCTCCGCCTAAACTAGAAACCGCTACATCGTCATTCATGTCTGCTGAGGCTTCCGCCGCAACCGCACGACCGCGTGTTCTGATCAATGTGGTCGTAAATATGAAATAAATCTTTCCAATCCGGCACGTGACTGGTAAATAGCGTGGAGGGTATAACAACTTGTCTACGATGACCATTGTAAAATTGTTACAAACGATCGCTTCCTCTATCTCTGTCTCTTCGCCGAAACAAGTGTTTTCGTCTGGTGACTGTTAAAATATTTTTATATCATATCAATACAAATCAATATTCCGTGACCAAAAAAAAAAAAAAAAACTCTATGCCTACAAATTACGAAACCTATATAAAAATGTCACTAGTCGTAATACGTTGTCAAATATTTACGTGAAGGAAGTTCGAATTTTCTGCGCGTTCCACTTATTCCGTCAAGTATTAAATTTTAATTCAAATTTTAATTTCTTGTATTATATATTCAAAGAGTATCGGAACATATACACCTCTATTATTTGTATATATTATGTATAGTGTAATAGTGTATAATATATCAAAAAATAAAACCACCAGTTTATATCAGTCTTTTAAGTACGTTATAAACATGTGTATAAGTATATATGTACCTGTATTTATAAAATAATTTAAAATATGATTATATGCATTTTAAAAGCGGTATTTTACATTTAATAAATGTACTGTAAAAATTTGTTAGTTAAATATTGTAGTTTGTTTATTTATTATTTATTGTAAAGAAGAGAATTGATAATATTATTTTTTCCCTTTTTCCCATGCAAAGCATATTACGCAAGTCCTATTATATTATACTAAATGTAATTTATAGTGAGTTTCGATTTGCTTTGAGGTTTGGGATTAAATTGTATATTTGTATCGTTTGTAAAGCTCGAGAATGAATGGTAAAAATCGATATAAACAAAGAGTAAAAGCAAGCACTCTATAATAATTGCGGGTCTTTGTCAGTCACCTTTCGATAGCGTTTCTACGTTCTTCACAACACACACACACACAATAAACATAGTGTAATAAACTAAAACCTGTCGTAAGGCCTATCACGTGTAATGCTTGCGGCGCAAAAGATAACAAAAACTATTGAAGTGCCTAAATTCTTCGGGTTGAGCGTTTCTGTATAAATGCGTAAAAATCTTAATCGCACTTCTGCCTACATTCTAATATGAAAGCATTCGACGAATTGGAGAAAGGCCAACGGTGCAGACCTTTGTTCACGCTGGTGGTCGACGCCAATAATAATATAAGTGTACGTAACTCAGCGTATAAGCATTTCAAAAATTACGTTTGCACCGTGAAAAACGGCATAGATTAAAATAACGCACATATCCTGTATTTAAACGTGCAGTGCAAATTTAAAAAAAAGTGCATATCATTTCAAAAAAAAACGTTCTGTTCTCTCCCCCACCACGCAATCAACAAAAGTTTGAATGAAATATACAAGCACAGTGAGCAGAGTACAATTAATTCGAAAGCCGAAAAGAATACAACAAACACTTGCACGCGATTGTTGCATACCGCGCGTACGAAATAAATTGTCGTCAAGTGAGATATCAAAACTAAGAAAAAACTGAAAAAAGGCCCTAGCTCTTATCACAGCGATCTCCGATAGATAACATCGTTTGTCGGTTGCGTGTTTGTCGGGTTTTTTGAATCGCGGCTCCGGAAAGACAGTGCATTATTGTAATGGCATACCCGCGACAGAAACGTACTCTCGGCCGGCATAACGTGCAAAACGACAAAGGACGTGGACGGAAACCATATTGTTAAATACTGCAGTGTCTAGTTTTCGCTACAAGTGATATACTGCCGTTGCCATTGTACAGATTGCTGACAAATCCGGAGGTCACGTACTCCCGGCCAGCGTAAAATGTCAATTATTCGGAAACAAGTGTTTTCTGTTGGTCGCGTAGAGACATTGAGAATAATATAACTAACGGACTTTGTGGTAGTGGTATGCACACCTACGTTCTTATGTACCTATAATACTTGTGGCGGGTACATTAACGGTGCGCTGACCGAGACATGTCGTGTATATGTGCGTGTATATATATATATGTATGTATGTATATATAAAGTACACGACGTCGCGTTTCCCCTTTTAATCCACGATCGTGATTAGTTTGGATTTTGTTTTTCATTCGAAACGGAGAAAAAAAATAATAGGAAACTTTTGACGGTGTTTTCTCTCGCGCCGTTTGTTTTTATCATTCCGATATACACCGACTGTATTTTCCGCCCAGTCTTCGGTTTAGTGCGCATGTAGTCACAGATCCTATTGAAAACGTTTCGCAGTGTTACAGTCGATACGTCGAAAACCGTTGTGTCGTTCGGGTAGACCTTTTACGGCCCTCGCCACTTTCTCATACGTTACCTTCGAGCCATAGAGCAATAAGCGGTCTTCTCTAATTAAACTTCCATGCGTTGGAAACGAAAACATCACCGTTCATCATAAATGGCGTCATGTTGTATAGTACATAATAAAAATAACAAAATAATGATATATTTTATTATGTATAATATTTTTTTATATGGATTTCTGAAATAGGACTCACGCCAGCACACGATCAATCTCGCGGCCGCCCGATTATTTTTTTTTTCACATTTACATCGCCCACTGTTTACTACACACTATACGTATAATAATAATATCACAACGTATAATATCTTATATTTTTATTGCTATGATTTATGATGACCATAAAGTGTATTTGTATTATATTATAATATTGTACAGTAGTGGGCTTATTGTTATTATCTTGAGCTTATAATATTATTTTGTGTATAAGTATACGCGTTGCTCGAATTATCGTTATATTATGTTTACCTGCGGGCCACGTGTGCTCGTAGATAATGTTAAATCCGCTAAGTGAGTTGTACGCGGTGTTGCGTGTAACGCAGATATTATTATATTATAGTATAGCTGTTTCCGAATTCGTATACATAATATTTTATGGTCGGCTGCGGAATTATAATAATATAACGCGTGTTTTCGACGAAAATAAAAAAAAAATACCGACAGATCGACCATAATGTACGAGCGTTAGACGACTGATGAAGAAATTCTACATTTCTCGACATAAACGGTTGGAAGCATTAAATGAAAGTTTGAAAAAAAAATAAAAATATCTGCACATCAAAAAACCTGACAGAACTACTCATCTGATTTCCAGACAATATATTTGTGCCGCATCACGATGTTCACCATATTCGTATTTCGTATGTCAAAAGCATCCCTCGGAAAAATTATAATAACAAAGTATTAGTTCATGTTTAATTTGTTACGAAAAAAAGAAAAGAAAATTTGACGATAAAAAAATCTTAAATCGATTTTATAAAGGAAACACATAAATATCATATCATATTAATGTATATTTATTAATTTACTCTGAAAAAAATGATATTGGAAACAATATTGTTACATGTATATGATACAATATATAATATATAATTTACAGGTATATGAACCATAATCATAGTCTTTTATTTATACTTACTTATATATACACTATATTAGTTTATGTTTCATAATATTTAAAATAATTGCATAATATTATAACGTAGTAGAAATATAAAAAAAATTTAGTGTTGTACATTTTTGAAAAGTATTATATACCGATTATCCGATGGAATTATTTTAAAATTAAGATAAAAAATAAATACTTCGTGTAGAAATGTAGAATTTCTGAATATAATTATACAACAATGTTTGCTAAATAGTATTCCAGTTTATTATTGTTAACATTGACATTCACATCGAATTGATTTTAGCATTAAAATATATACTACTTTAAACAAATGAATTTCTTAACCACACCAAAAGTATTCAACCCGAGTTTTATTTATACTTTTTTCATTAACTTAACAAGACATTATTATTGGCTGTCCTAATTAAAAATGTCCAATTGAATTATTATACGTGTAGCGAGTAATTCAATTTGCAATGACCTAATGAACTGTTTATATGCAAAGAATAACATTTATCATTACTACGTTTATTTCAACGTTTTTTGGTTCATTTTGCTCTTAATGAAACTGTAAAAATTAAATACAATTTTTTTTTTATTAAATTAACAGTTGCGTATATTAAACAATAAACACTTTATTATTGAAAAAATAAATTATGGATATTATAAATTAATAATTACTAAAAATTAAAAACTCAAAATCGCTACTAAAATTTTACATTATAATGTTGAAGGTTTATTTTTAATGAATAATACTTTTAAGTAGGTTAAGTCCTATGGGTGTACATTTTTTTATGTAAAGCGATTACAGGCTACAGCATGATATTGATTTTAAACTGAATAAAATTATATAATCCAATAGTTAGCATTGTGCATCTCAATTCCCAAATGAACTGTACGGAGGAACAAGAAGAATAATTAGAATGAGTGAAGCCATTTTACGATTTAAATATTTATTTATTTTTTTTTGCTATTATAGGACTAATATATTAGTAAACAGAAAAAATGATGACAATGAAAAACATACATACTTTAATTTATTTCCAACATACTTAATTGAAAAATTAAAATGTGTCTACAAAATTAAAATTATAAAAAAACATTATTCACGGTGATGGGCCAAAAGAGTTACTTCTTTATATGAGAATGATGCCAAATCGTTTTTGTCGACGTGTAAATGCCTATTATTTAAAGAAATTATACTCAGACACATCATATTGATTTATTATAAATAAACCACAATAAACAATATTTGTTATTATATTTATCTATTTATAGAATAAAAAAATTGTAGGCAATAATTTAACGTATTTTTTTGTAAGACAGTGTGACGAAAATAAAATCTTTATGCTAATAATAATTGCTTAGTTTTGAATCAAATGATTTTTTTCTGTTTGCGATTGTTTTAAACAAACAATAATTGATACATTTAATGTGTCAATTCTCCATGTGCAATATTCCAAATTAGAATAAAAAAATAAAATCAGAATTGCCCCTGTGGGTGAAATAAAAGTAATAGCTAGCTTTAATTTGGATAAATGATAATTACATTTTTCTCCTGGCTAACTCTATACGTCCGTAAACCTATTAAAAAATGTACATTAATATACAGGTATATACTTTTAAATGACTTCATTAGATTATTTAGAAATATACACAAATTACATAAATAGCTTCAAAATAAAACATTTTCATTACGTAACCAACAATTTTTAGTTATTTTAACACTTTTAAATTTTGGGTGGAAAATATAGGTTATTCAATATTATATTTTTTATAATAGCTAATTATTAATTCTATATTATTGAAAAATATTAGCCAATATTGATTGAAATTAATTATATATATGTTTTGTTATATGCTATTATGAATATTGATAGTCGATAAATCGTAAAATATATTATTTTCATATGAAATAATTACTTTTAATATCTTCTACGAGTGAATTTTAAATGGGTACTTCAAGAAACAAACAAATTATAGATTATTTAAAAGTTGACATAAATGTGAGTTTACATTTACTTTAAAAAATATACATATATTATTATCATAGTTTGTATTGTTTGTATTTGTTTTATTTTTGAGTGTAAATATAAATTTGAAAAAAATAATCGATGTTTTTAATTAAGTTTTATAAATTTGATTTAACTAAATACCTGCACTTAACTTTTTTTTCTCCGTATTTATTTAAAAATAATAATAATATAAGTATATACAGATAACGATTGAATGTTCTAGTTTCTTGTTAAAGTAATATGTACCATAATAAAATAATATATTAAAAAATTTAATATAAGTTTATATTCAATGATTATTATATATATGTATATGATATATGAATATTGTATTTATTTTGATTTAAGATTCAAATTAATTTCTGTTTTATGTGAAACAACTAGCAAGCATGTAGTGAAGTATAAAGATTTTAACTATTTTATTTTGATAAATGAATTAGTTAAAGAAAAATAAAATATATATATATATATGTGTTCAAGACAAATTTACTCTACTTTTGGACAAGAAGGAAAAAAACGGATGATACGAGTTTAATCGAAATCGTAGCAGTTGGCGGATAAAGTTTTGGACTCGTGTGATTTTTGTCATTATCGACTCCAAACACAGACGATGAAAAATTGATTTTGACCACGTTAATAGTCACACGTACCTACCTCTCTTATTTAAGTAAAACGTAGAGTATGGGACATACCTGGATAATATAAGGAATTATGTAAATTATACATAATTTAGTATATTATAATGTATGTGCTCAATGTGGCTAACAAACATATATGATAATATTAATAATTTATCAAATGTCGACACGGCAGAAGCACATAATTATGTTTCTGATGTTATTATTGTGACGAATTAAATTCAAACGAGCCGTGTGCATCGGCTTGGATTACGTATACGTCGTACCCATGATACTGCAAAGAATACATATTGTAAAGAGACACATAATTAAGTCCACGATACTCACCAGCACACAATGTACATGTGAATTTAAACACATTTATTTTAATAGTATAAGTTGTAAATCAAGAGATGTAAATGTGCACTTATAATAATTTATACTCGCAAGTATAAACAACGATAAAAAATTATTAATTCGATGAAATAAAGTTAAGTTGAAATAAAATAAAATCTAATTGTAACAAATACAGTGTATGGTTTTGATACAAAAATAAAATTGAAAATTAGAAGAAACTATAATAGTATCGATTGATTTTGTAGCCTATAAAATATATGTTGATCTAAAAGATCCTTGTCAATATTCTTGTCGATTCACAAGAACTGTACGTCATATTACACAAGACTTAAAAACAATATTATTTTAATAAGTGCATCCTCAAAATGATATGCTTTGCTGAGGATATTTCGAAAACCCACTTATTTATAAAAAATAGCCCCATATTTAGCAGAAAATATAAAAAAAAACTGAATAAAAATCATTCTCATGCTATTTATTAGATATCACAAAACACATCGGTAAATCACAAACATTTAACTAGAAAATCATTTATACTTCCAATTTTTGGTTAATGTAAAATTATAATTTGTCTAAAAATGTAAAAAAGATTATACCTGACATCATAGTATTTTGTTCAAACTTCTATTTTAAAAGAGAGATGAATTTTAGCAAATCGAATCTGTAGTTAGTGTTTTATGACCACAGTAAAAATATTTCAATACTTTTAAAAATAATCCTGAAAAAACAACAAAACAATTCGTGAAAAAACTGGAATATTTACATAAAACCAGTTTTCGAAAAATTCGATTTTTATTTTGTTTATAACTAACTCAAAAATGAATATCCAACTGTAGAGTCTTGTAATTTCTACCAGTTATTCATATAGTAGCAATAACTAATATTCAAAATATTTAGGTTCTTTTTGTGCTATTTATAGGTGTATTTGATTTGTTGTTAAATTAACAATTATATTATAAAACGATTCATTATATTTAATACACATGTTTGCACAACACCCAACATCCAACCACTTGCCCGAATTGCATATGTGTTACTGAAAGAACACAGGATTAGCCGCCGCTAGTACACTCGATAACCGCGGCATGGATCATTCACGAACTCACAACCGACAAAATTAAAAGAGCGTATTATATGCGAGTTTTTTTTTTTTTTTTGATATGGCCCTGCTCGGGGAGGTTCTGGCAAGGTTTCCTATACCACTGCTTATAAACACACACACACGCACGCATGTATATAATACGAACACGTTTGAGAACAAAGTCAAACGCGCGTTGGCAGCAGGATAACGCAAAACTTAAATGTACCACAGTCTCAGCACTCTCAGCAGAGCGAATGCGTAAGCTGCATTTTATTATAATTTATATGAACTGAGTTTATGATGATGTATGAACGTCGACCGCGTGTACAGCCATGTAAAACGCTCGCCGGGATCGTCGTCGAAAGATATTTGTTTACGACACGCGCTTAATGAAACAAAGTATATATATATATTATTCCGAGTGTGGTTGGCGGCGGCGGCGTCGGCCGTTTCACACACACACGCACATGCACGTACACGCACACACACATATATATATATATATATATATATTAAATATATCGTTTGGACGGAGGAAAGAGGAGCTGAAAATGAAAAAAAAAATGTAATGATAATAATAATAACAGAGAGGAGAAAAATCCACGGTAGTAGTGATGACAAGAGAGAAAGAGATTTGGGTCATTGCCAAAACGGAAAACAGAAATAAACTCGAATGGGAGTGCGGCGGCGACGAAGGGTGCGATTGCGACTTGCGCGACTGGTGGCGGTGGTTGCGGCGTCTTCTTCGTCATCGTCAACATCATCATCATCGTCATCGTCATCGTCGTCGTCATCATCATTATTTTTATTATTATCATTATACACTTTTCAACTCGCGTGTGTGACAATGATGACGACGACGACGACGACTCCTCAGTCGCGACATTCATTCGGTTATACCGCTAATTATAAACCCCCGTTTCCCAACGAACACGTATCGTTCGCGGTCGTTTAGACGCGCGTCCGCACACGATTAAAAAAGAGACGTTGAGCCAAAAAGCGCTGAAATCCGAACGCGTATAATGTAAATACACACTTTTATGGTTATTGGCGTTATTGCGACGATATTGAATGATAATTATTAACTATTTAACGGCTACGGCGAGACGACGCAGCTGAAAACTTAAAAAACGGCCTTCGGACCCAGCTGTAATATAATATATTATTGTATACCTAATTTGTATTCACTCGACTTCCGCGGTTTCGATTTTTTTTTATTTTTAGTGCACACTGTGTGCAGTATTTCTGAACGATACAAGATTATTTCGAATGAAGTTCAGTATTAAGAGCAAATACCTTTCCGCCAACGGTTTACTGATACGTTTCGTGTATTTTTCCGATATAATTGAATTAGTTTTTTAAGTTTAAACTAAAATTCCATCAAATAAATCTGCAAGAATCGAAACAATCGCGCATAACTCGATTGTTATATAAAAAAAAAAAATAATAATATATCACTTACATGAGTATTGTTAAAATTAAAGCTCGTTTTCTTTTTATTCTAAATTTTTATTTATGTGGCTGAATTTCACTTTTTTTTTATTCCTACTATATATTTTAAATAAAAATGTTTTGTTAAAATTCAACTCGGAAATGTGCAGACAACATTGAATGATGACGAATCAAGTAAATAACGGCTGATACGTCAATGATGAAATTTTTGTATCATAAATAATAGTATAATACTATACCTACGGATATTAATTTTGTGTAGGACATAAATACACAATATATTATATTATACGTGGTATGACTGTCTCGAGTAGAGTTCATTTCCACAATGCTCCCGCCTCACTTCCGCCTACCTACAATCGTATAGTAGAGAATTTTCATTTTGAACTTTGTCGTACATTGGACATCGATTGTATTAACTGTTTTCATTAATGTACGGAATAAATACACAGCAAAACAGTAATTTTCTTGGTAATCTCGTTTATATCACTGTACGGTAAGGTATATCAAACGTAATATAGGTAAAATGTTGATTATTTTTTCCTTTTTAAACAAAATGTCCCTTTACAATATACGTAGGTACGTATAAATTATTATTAGAGATTAAATGAAATAAAATAGTTATTTTATTACATAAATTAATTTAATATTATATTGTATACTAATAAATGTAATCCGATATGCTTACGCGCGAGTTATAAATGATATATTATTATCAGTTATTCATTTACAAATATAAAAAATATTATGATAGTAAGTTGTTATAGAAATGCGTTAAACTTTTGTAGTTCCAATCAATTGTGTATGCTTCTTTTACATTAAAGTTTATAATAAAATAAATAAATGATCAAAACTATTAGCTTTAATGTCAATGGCGTCATGACTTTTGAATTTTTATGGTATAAAACCATCGTTTTTTGTGTCATATGTGCTATTATATGTGCAGTATAAACTCATTATTATATATTATATTATAATACGCCTAACATTATGTTATGAAAACACAAAGTTGGAGAAGTGGTTATATCTCCGTTATTTGATTCAAGGATAAATTCTAAAATTGTTGTGCTTATAAACGATTAGCATAATATATTGAAATAAAAATGTCCAAAATAGAATTGAATTAGGAAAATTGGATAGATCTCTATCCACTACTGAGTGAATTACACTCAGGCAACTATAACACAACGTATTATGTCATATAAACCATTATAATATAATGTTTTATTATTAGTTAGTTATTTGTTACACTATAACATTAAACAGATCATATTTTCAATAAAAATAATATAGCGTGTAATCTTTCCTGTCAATATGCCTTTTACACGATCTAATGACGCTTTATACATAAATGTTTTTTTTTTAATTAAATATACAATTTAACAGATTACAAATACTACGAAATAGACGTTACTGGAACTTCATGACAGCCTGAAACTTTTTAAATAACAACTATAATTATTATGGTGATGGGCACAATAAAATGTATCCCAATAAAAATACTAAGCATATTTATAAACTTTTAATTGAATTATAGAGTTATTTAAACTTAACAATTTTATTTTATTTTTTAAAACGTCTGGTTCATATGTAAACTGTAAAGAACAAATTTAATTAGAGGTTTGGGATATATAACTTTGTATTAAATGTCAATTATAAAATTAAATGTATTATATTAAATAATTTTAAAATTAATTGAGAAATTATTTATGTTTAGTTCGTTGTGTTATTTAAATTCAAATTATTATTATTTATTTGTAAAACGTGAACTTCAGATAATTGAAAGATAAAAAAAAACTTCTGATTTTCTAATCATATGTATACTGTACTACTACAAGTTTAATACGTATGTTATTTAACTTTTTGGTTTCAAAAAAATATAAATCTGAAATGTCAAAATATATTTTTATAAAGTTGAAAATTATAAAAATTGAACAAATATATACTTCAAAATATGTAATTTATTTTACTTAATAATAAAAATTTAATTCTCATAATACAGGTTTTGGGTAGTTTAAAAATTTGATTTTTATTTGCTAAAACTTTTGATATGTAAGGAACTGTAAAATTAAATTTCAAATAATGATATTATTTAGTAATTGATAGATCTTGCAGCCTTTATTTATTAATAATATTATAGTACATTTTATCTTGTCCTTCGTTATGTACAGAAGAAAAATGAAAATATAGATAAAAAAAAAAAATGGGAAAAATCAGGCTGCTTTCCAACACTAATAGTTGTTTTCGGGGTACAGGTGTTTATTGGAGCGAATAGAAATCAAACAATGCCGAGTAAAACAAAACAATTTCTGATACGTATCTATAGATGTGCCAAACTGTAGAAATGTTTGGTTAGTTTCTCAAATTCTCCACGGAACATGAAGGCCACAAACAAAAAATAATATAATATCAATAAATAAATATTGAAAAAATAAATAATGAAACGCCCTTCGTATACTAATTAAACAACCAGGTTTGCCAGTTTTTTTGTGTGCAACTTTGAAACAGTAAGACGGTACAAATGAAAAGAACGATTGCACGTTTCTAGTGATTCGAAACGAAATGGTAACCTAACTACCAAAAAAGTGTGTTTTATACACATTGTATTTATTTAACATTACAATAACAGTAACAGATATGCTATAAAATACGTTTTTATAGAAAAAAATCGAGTTTATTAAGTTTATTCTTACAGAGAATCAAATTTGTAAAAAAAAAAAAATACGATAAAATTCGTAGTGCTTTTTAATAATATACAAATTTCGATGTCAAAACTTTGAGGGCGATGGCTTTCTTTTGTCTAAAACGAAAAAATACATTTTGACTTACTCGTTGTGAATATAAAAATAAAAATTTATAGCCATAGTATAAGATCATTATGCAAGCTATACGGAACTTTTTTTCGACAGTCATGATCCACAAGATTTTATTTCTCTTTATTAATAAAGATCAATCATATATCAAGCATAACACAAACCATTGTCCAAAGCAAAAATCATCGTTCATCAAAATCTGCAAGTTCGTTATTATACGGTAAAAAGCTTTTATTTTTGTATAAATCCGTTTACTTGTAATATTTAATAAGTTAAGATACACTTTTAAGGTTTTAGACTTTTATAATTGTATTTGATTGTTTTTTTTTTGCCATCGGAAATTTTTCCCTAATATTGTGCACTCACGATACGCGTTAAAAAGGTTATGTACACGGGTATTATACACCTATATGATCGTTGCCCGAATAGATGATTGTGATTATGGGGTCGGTCGTCGGTAAGGGCTTAGAGTGTTCACGAATTGATGAACTCGCGCAGTGTGTCGTGCGATAACGTTAAATCAAATCTCCGGTGTGTACAATCGCGTTACCGCTTACACTGTGGCATAGGGTGTGACAGTAGGGTGGCTGTGCGTGTCGGGGCTGAAGACGCTACAGCAATATATATGTCTACAGGGGAGGGTGGCAGCGAGTGGAGTGTGCAACATCTCCCCTACACGATACATATACTAAATTGCTCAATGACCCCCCGGTAGCTGTGGAGAAAAACTAGGAGAAGCTTCTTCCTTGAAAAATCGAATTCATATACGTATATGTGCCGCCGGTCTCGGGCACAACAAATGGATGAGATGTAAAGTTTTCTTCAGAGCTCCTATAAACTAATACTGACTATTATAATAATATGTGTGCGTGTGTGCGTGTGTAGTTGCCAATATTCTGTTTACAATCGAAAAGCAAAAAACACTTTCTGTCGAAATCGCCTACGATTACTGTGTTTATGAGCCGATGAATCACACCGATCTATAAAGTGTATTATTATTGTTATTATTAATGTTGTTGTTATTTAAGGTTGATGTTTCGCGCATTACAGTAATGTTGTCATGTACTTATTGTATACGCATAATATTATCGGCGCAACGTACAGACAGTGGAACTTTTACGAGCTTTTTTTTCGATAAAAATGTCTGCAGATGATCCAACAAAAAAAATAAAAACATAAATAAATTATGATTCATGTTGATCAAAGCTATTGACATGAGAAAACACATCGAGTAACTTCAACACATTGGTTCCTATTTCTAAAGTATGATAAAAATATGGGTTCCGGTGAGGTTAAAATACTTTTAGGCAAAATTCTAGTGGTTTTCAATATCTTATAAATTGGTTTAGTGGACAACAAACAAGAGCCGTGTTTACGGGGTTTTTAAATTGATCTCTTGCAGTTTTATTAATTCGGACATAGCATAGTCCATACAGTATGACATTTTAAAATTTGCGCGTCACTCTTGTTCCATCGATGTGAAAACTTCTTGAAAACAAAAATTTCTTATATAATATAATAAAAGAGGTAACCACTCAAAACATTATTCCTCGCATTGTATATACAGTTACGTTGTGGGTAAAAAATGCGTTCGACGTTTAGCTGTTTACATCAAACGATTCATCACGTGATTACTTAAACATAAACATAGAGAATATTATAACGTACAAAACGCAACTAAAAAAAAAAAAATGTTTGTTTATAATAATGTATTTAAACAAAAACCTCACGGCAAGGCATATGATTTGTATTCAATGAATGCCTATTATACAGAACTCAGTGGCAAGTGCACAAAATGCTTACGTAATCTGTTAAAACGAAGCCAAGATACTTTTTTTTTTTAAAGAATGGTTAATAGAATATGGTTTTAACTTTTAAGAAATTAAAATATTTATTTGTGTTAAGCTTGGGTTATTGGGTTTTCTGATTTTGCATTTTTATAAGTACACCCTACACTTTATAATAGACATTATTCATATTATATATATTATGTTTTTCCACTGTCGAGCACAAAATCAATATAGAAAATACACAAAAATAAATAAACATTTATTTTGACTAATAAAATATCCAACTTCAATTTTTTGTTAAAAGATCAAAATAAACTATGTTGTTAAGATCCACATATCATAATTAATGAAGAAGGTTATGTTAAAGATACGAATATTCGAAACATTTTGTTAAAAATAAACTACATATAGTTTTAATGGATATTGTTTGTTTATTTAAAGGTCTTACGTTTCGTTCCAAATATATATGTGCTATAAGATCAATGAAAACCCAACCAATGGGAAGTATAATTTATTGTTCAACAATCGATCGGCTTTATAGAAAGTAAAACAATCACTTTAAAATTTAAATAAAAGGTTTAAAACTAATTGTAAAAATAACAAAAAAAATATTTGCATCAGATTTTTTTAATTCTATCATAAAAAAAAAATTCTACGTGACTGATCATAATAAAAACGATAAAATATCAAGTCTTAAAATCTCAGAGATGTATACTAAAAAAGTCCACAAAATTTAGTCCACAAACTATAAAATCCAATGTTAACCTGTATTAGAGGGGTTGAAAGCCAAATAGAGAATAAACTTTTTTTTGGTATTAAAAATGAGATAAAACAAAACTTTTAGGCTTATCCGGTCAACGTGTCAAGTACACGTTATTGGACAAACATCATCCTACTTCTACAATATGTAAACTTTTTTTTTTATATAAAGATTTCATCATTTCATTTCTTCAGACGTTAATAAATACGTTAAGATAAAATAAACTGAATATTTTTTGTATAGATGGAAGTACATCCACCGCGTTATCATTACTTACATTTATAAACTAAATATTAGTAGGTTTATATCATAATCACAAGAGAGTTAACAAAATTTAATATTTATATCATTAATGAAAATTTTACAATTTTATTCATTTAGGTATTATTGAGTACTTGTGCAGTAAAATCAATGGATACGCATTAGTACATTACTCCCATGTTTTGATGTATTTGAATACATGTTCATTAAAGAAATGTTCGATAGTGTCTTAAAACAAAATAATATATACTTTTTTTTTTTTTTGATAGGCAAAACAAAAAAATTAAAACGGACGCCAATTGGTGTTGGAAGAAACGTTATTATGTTTTTTTTTTTTAGTTTTTTTTCCCTGACGTGTTGTTAGTGCGCATTAATTTACAAGCGACATTTTTTATTAAGACTCCAGTGGTGTCACGTGATATTTTTAATTACAAGGTTAACGAAAAAGTCTTTTCGCAAAGAAAATACCCCTCCATGTGGATATTCATAACTGAATGGAGAGATACAAAGACGTAAAAATAGAAATATAATAATATACATAAGAATTCAGAAAAATAGTACTACAGTCCATCATAATATGGAGGGAATAACTATCATTAAATAAAAAATAGTGTGATAGTAAAAATAATTTAAAAACACACATTCTGTGTAAATTTGAAATTAGTTTTGAAAAAAAAAGAATGAATGTATAAAATGTCAAACAGCATGTTAACAAAAAAAACAAC
Organism: Melanaphis sacchari; assembly: GCF_002803265.2. NCBI lineage: Eukaryota > Metazoa > Arthropoda > Insecta > Hemiptera > Aphididae > Melanaphis > Melanaphis sacchari. The sequence goes on along the minus strand of NW_020271284.1, from coordinate 202,128 downwards.
AGTTTGTTAATGTAATTATAAGACTAAAAGCTCATATTTTTTTATGATAATTTTTTGAGTTAAAAAGTTCGAGCTAATTTTAAACGAACGATGTTGTGAAACAACCTAAATAAAATATGATTCAAAAACTCTTTTCTTTGTCGGTATTTATATAAACCAACATTTGGTTGTTATTCATACAACTTCGAGCTTTTGATGTAATATTATTTTTAGTTATACAAGTTTTTTTTTTTTTTTTTTTATCAACAACTAAAGATTTATTGAAGGATTGTGGAAAGATGACCATTAAAATTAGATTTTAAAAATCTCCTCAACCCTATGTTACAGAGTTTAAAAATCTAGTAAGGGATTTGTTTAGCTATAACTGATAGTTTTTTCCCCTTTTGGCTACGTGACATAAATAGTTTAGGACTATCTAGCATCATAACGTCATATTAAAAGTTGTATTTATATGCTGTGTCGAGTTTGAAGTATAGTCCTAAGATCATAACTACCATAGATACTACAAAAACAAAATTAAAACTAGGTAATGAGTTAATTTAATAGCACTGTATTAATTACCTACGCTATATATTTTATGGCAGGGATCTATTTTTATACAAACGCGTAAATGTATAAATGTGTTTAAAAATCAAAAAGACGTCACTTTTTCGTAAAATTACTATTTTTATGCCAATCTTAATAACCACTTACATCGCAAAAATGATAATACTTTTTTTTTTTTAATACGCATATTAAATGTAAGTGAAGCGACTGCGGGTTAGAAAGTATAAAAAGCAGATATACTTATCATGTTAAGTTAGATACTAACCACAAAAAAAGTTTTCAAGAAAAAATGAAATTAAGAATTGAAAAAAACGTTATGCTAATTAAAAAAATTTAAATAATTTTTAAATAAGACCAGAGTAAAAACAAATATTTTACGAAGCCATCACGTGATTATGATGAATTATGCATATTATTTACGATTAAACTGCAACCGCGATAACAAAATAATTACATTAATGCAACACTTCACGATTATTGAAACGAGTTTATTATGTACAAAAGAAGAATCGAATGTAATACATTATCGTTATAATGTTAAAAAATTATATGAAACAAAAAGTTAGGTAGGTAGGTGTTTTAATAATAATGATAATAATATCGTGTTACTAACATCGTATCGTCAAATATTATATTATATTATTATTATACTTTTGCGGATCGAACTGAAGCCAAACCGTTTGCAGGTGACTAGCAGATGACCCCCTTTCCCCCTATCACGGCGTCCTATCAGTACGTTTCGTGATTGACAGTGCACTTAAATATTGTTATTACTGCTGTAATATGTATTTTACGATAGATACACAATGTGCGTTTTAATTGACCGGTAATATAACATTTTATTCATGGAACAGCAGTTATTAATCATTATCGATCGACGTGCAACGTTATTCGTTTCGGTGCTAAACGTAAAATATTCAACGTGTTCGTGTGTAGGGAAATCATAATATTAACAACACAATGATTATGATAAATAACTAATTAATTAAAATAAACCATATTTTGTTTCGACATCGTATTATTTTATACAATAAAAGCGACGTCACGGCCGATCGAAATAACATGATTATTTTTCATCGTATGTTATGCTTGCACCATACCAAATGGGACTTCAAGCCCTTACAGTACAGGTACTTGTGTATAATAGGTATATAGATTTAGACGCGTGCGTACCGACGAAACCAAAAAAACTAGTCATTGGATTCAACTATAAAATTGTTGCATAAAAATGTCCACTGTGGCGAATTGATTTGTCAGCGACATGATAATAATATAAATATACGTTCAACAAAACTCGCGGCCAGAATTTCGAGTAAAAATTGATTTTGGAAAACCGCGCGTGTAATAATAAAAAGGAAACACTCAGTTTTCCACATAAAACGCATTGTATAATATATACATTTTCTGTTATACGACTATACACAACTATACATTATTATAATTCACTCCATCTTCGGTTCGTATATTTTATTCAGAGAAAGAGGGACGAAATTTCATGCCGTTTAGCCGAACACATTATTATAACGCATATACACCACTTAAATAATATATATTTCAGGAATTTCGCGTGGAACCGCTGTTCCGTTTTGAAACGTTGGACAATAATATTATACACGTTAGAATGGAATAACATAATTACAGACTAACGTCGAATCGTGTCACGCCGTTGTACATTTTACATTGTGAAGAAACCTCGCGCAAAAGACGTTCCCACCGTGTATTGTATAATATTTCAATGACAGATTTGCCACGAATGTATAGTCGCTTTGATATCTATCCAAAATATAAAAAAATCGTGCCGTGTCATCGATAAAAATACATTTCAACATAATACTATTTGGTATTATGATTTGATGGCGTCGGGATTTTTCACATAGTTTCTTCGTCCCGACGGAAGAAAATACTACACAGCGCTTGCAATGTTTCGTGCCGATAATCGATCGATTTACGTACCTGTGACGGCGCTTCTTTAAAAGCTCGAAACGGTATGAGCGGATATTGCGACTTTATGCGATCATCGGTGCAATATCTATGTATGCCGTCAAACCAGCGATGCAAAAACTTTCTGACGTCTTCATATAATACACGCAGGTACGATTGAAATCAACATTTCGGAAAAACGAAACACTATCCGACAGTGATACCACTATAGAAACATTATAAAAAATTGGTAAAACGAGTGCGAACGCGGTACAGACGTCTACTTTGAAAACAAAAATATATTAATTTGCAACAAAAATATGAAATAAACTCGTACCGCGTGTGTACAGTATAGGTAGTTCCTACTTACTATAGATTAGATAATTGCATCACAGTTTAGAACGTTATAAACGTTATAACGGCCGAGGTCACACACACCATAGATTAAGCGCGGTGGCGCAGACGACCGAACGAAACGAATATTATTTGAAAAACCGTGTCAATAAAAATCCACACGCAAATCATAAGTAAACCGTTATTAATAACAATATTATTGAGACGTCATGTTTCTGCCATCACAATCGGTGCACATAAAGTACAATTTTTCAAACATCACCCGATATTATAATTACTGTACAACGGTTGGCAGTCATTTGACGCAATTTTCGTTTAATAGACGCCAATTGTTTTTATGGTTTTACAACGGATTCGTACTGTTTTTTTATTTAATATTTTTTTATCTAGCAACACAACGCCAGCATTACGGTAGTCTGTGCGTTATCGTAATTTGTGGTATTTTCGTTCAATAACAAACAAATAAAAAAAAAAAAAAAAACCAACATTCGAACAAGAATATTATTCACGAATATGGCTTACCTATCAGAACAATCGAATAAGTATTTATTGAGAAACGCATTAATATCAAAATATAAAATAACCTATGCATATTTCAAGTATAAAACTGTAATATCATACATAATGATGCACTACAACATACCGACTAGTGTCTGATGAGGTTGCAAAACGTTTGGTGCGCTTGTGTGGACGAATCGGATTTGGACTATAGCTATGTGCATAATATAAGTCTACGGGCAACGGCAGTTATCCGATACAATCCTTATACCGCTCGCCCTGAAGCCATGTTATTACTACCGTGAACCTCACATCGATGACAGCAAAGCAATAATATTATAATAATAAACATATCTCGATATGTTTTCTAATAAACAATACAATGTCTAATTGCAATATTTAGCTGGCCGTATCGACGTGTATATCATTGTCCGTAGTATACATTTAAAAATGTACGTTTCGTTGTTAAAATAAACATTTTTATTTTCATTATTATATTAATTAGCATTCAAAAATGAAACAATTATTACTAGGTACGCGCGTGGGCCAACACCACCACTGCCGCTGCCACCGCAATGTCACGATGTACCTTTGGTACGGCTTATCAAAGGTCGCAAGATTTGTGTATGTGTGTGTCAGTGTATGTGTGTGTGTACTTAGTACAGATTATATGTAGTATCGATATTATAATAGCTACTATAATATAGCTATATTAATGAACATAGCTTTGTTAAATATCAAATAAACAATGAATTAAGTCAAGAAACGCAATATTATATAGCGTAACTAAAATAAAGGACCACAATCATTTAACTACGGTTTTTTTAAAACATATACATATAATATTATGAACCGAATAGATCATTTGAATATACACAGTTAACAATAGTTAATTAGACAATACGAAATTTTTTGACGGAGCTCAGTTTAGGGATGAGGTGCTTATTAGTGTTATGAGAAAAATTCAAAATTGGCTTTGTGAAAATAACTTATTTCACTCAGAAAATACTTATATTTTACCACAATACCACATTGCATAGTTGATTATATTTCATTAAATATAACGAGTCTATGTAGAATGTGTTTGTGATATTACAATAATTATTATTTACATAGGTGTAACTAGGGGGGGAGGGCTTCAGCCTCTCCAGAATTTCTTAAAGCCACTCTAGAATTTTTGGGTAAATATATGTGCTTATAAATATATTAGTATTAAATTTATTTTGCTCACAATGTACAATGTAAAAAAACATGTTTCATAAAAACAAATAATTATATGATAAAAATAAAAGTTATATAAAATTGTGTTTATTAGGTATTATCAAATATATATATATACACATTACTGAATGGATGCATGGAGAGATATTTATTTTAGACTATAGGCATGATAATACTAGATATTATAAAGACACGATAACGTAAGTATTATATTTATACTTATAATTTATAAAGCAATAAAAATCCCGAAGAAACAATTTGTACATATTATATATTTTATAATGAAAAGTAGTACAGAAGTAAATTAACGTAAATACTTAAATTTCTTAAGTATTTTTAACATGAAAATAAAAACTAAATCCAGACAAAACCAATGAAACGTTAATTTTTTCTATTATAAATACTTAAAACAATTTTTATACCTATAATTTTTGATGTTGAATATTAATTATTATATTAGATAACATAATAAACATTTTATATTTGTATGGCATTTAGACAAAATAAAGAATTTTTATGCATTATTAGTTAAAAATCAATCTACATTTTACTTATTATTTTTCTAGATAATTCATGTAAATTAAAACTTATAAGTTATAACTGTGTGAAAACAATTATGTTCCATTAGGTATTTTATTTTTATTTTGCTATAAAACATTTTTAGGACTCCAGCCTCCCCATCTAACTTAAAGGACTAGTAACGTCTATGTCAATGTACTAACCATGCATATCAATCTAAATCAAACCTCGTACATATATTATGCATTTATGCTATATATATATAGGCACAAATCTATAATATTATATTACCCACCATTAGACACTAAATACAATATAGTAACTTTTTTAAGATTCTTAAAAGGAAAAACAATTAATTAGATTAAAAGAATAAACTATAAAATTCTTATAAAAAATTAATAACTATAGTCTGTTAAGTATTTTTACTAATCAAATAAGGTTTTAAATAATATTAATTATTTTTAATTTAATTTTATTATTTAATTAATTTTATATTCCCATATAAAAATAAAAAGTACTGATTCTTCAATTAATAATTAATATGTAAGATAAACATATTAAATTAGTCCTTCTGAAGAATAAATACAAATAAAAAATTATTATTATTATTGTGTGTTATTATACAATGTAAATATTATATAATGTGCACAAAAATGCTTAATAATGTAAAAACGGTCGTTTGCGATTATCCGGCTACGGTTTTTGGTTACTAACGCAGCCATGTATTATTACATTTCCTTCGTTAGCGCACGCATTTACGTTATTAAATAATTTGTACCCACTCTTCATAATAATATAATATTAATATTAAAAAAATATATATTATTTAGTACGTATGCCGGTTAGGCAGAGGTGCCTACATTACATTAAACCATCATGCACAGATTTTCGTTTATATTATAATATATACATTATACATATATATATATATATAGTATTGCGTTACTCGTCCCAATTAAAATCGTTTCCCCGAACCATTATTATTATTAATACGGTACCGCAGGATCGCATAATTGGATATTCGATATTTTTCATTTTGAGCACGACGTATGCACAAAGCGGCAACATCGGTGGTATACATGATAATATAATAACAGATAGGATAAATTAAGTAGCTACTGTACTAGCTGATATAGATTTTCGTATATATATATATAAACACACTACGTTATCAATTTTATTATCGTAATATGCGTTATCGTTTTCCGTTTCTGCTACTCGAAAATCCAAACTATAAACGCACACATCGCGCATAATGTGTAGGTACTACTACTACTAATATACCTAACTTATATACTATGGATCCGCGTATGTATATATACGCCGGCAAAGTTCCAACAACTGTGTCCAAAATCAACAAATTACCCAACACGTTGCTATATATTGCTGATCCTGCTTCTGTTACGGGGACCGTTACTTTGCCACGATATTATGTTGCGAGTGTTGCGACCACGTCAAGTTGACAAACACGCGAATTTATATTATACCAAAAATAATGTATAGCCCCGAGCAAATCAATAATGTTTAACGTGAAAGGTCGTCGGGAATAATCGGGAAAAATATTTTACTAACGAACATTACGTTTTAAGTCGGAAGTTTTTATAAAATTCTGTCATCCCTCTATTTCCATCAGTCATGTATCGTTCGCTCTGATGTCGGTGTTTTTACTTATTATATTTACATGGACAAATCCATAGGATAAACGCATCATAACTAGATACACGAAAATACAATACCTATATAGCCAATCCCGTCGCCGCATAATACAAGTGAAGTGGCTTGGAATGCTTTTGAATGAATTAGGGACATGAACACTATAAATAAAATCGAATAAAGGGATGGTTGAGCGCAGCAATGTCCGTCATAACACATCATCATTGCTGTTCCTGTATTCGGGTTTTCTGTTAGAACTCAAACAGCTCGTACAGGGTTTTTCCGTATAAAGCATTATAAATCACTTATTTAATTATGTTTATAGAAAACGTGGGAGTTTCTATGTACAGGTTACAATAGCAAGGGATACTTAATGAAAAAAGGATCATAATATTTGAATGCGACGAAAACCGCATACGACAAAACATGTTTTTTGTAAATATTTCAATAGCTTCAAAAGTTTAAGTTCTTGGATAGACACGTAATTTATATCAAAAGAATCAGAAAAAAAATATACTAATCTAAAGCTAAAAATAATCATATTTAATCTACATCAATCAAAAGTTTTAAAAAATAAAAACCATATTAAAATGGTAACACAAAGCGAAATTAATTAGAGAGGAATAACTTTTGGTAACCGTGCATTTTTTTATTTCTAAACAAATTACGTATCATGAAATTAATAGAATAAGAATTTAATTTAAACATTTTAATAGTAATTTAACCTTATTTTTTTATATATGTGCATTATGCGTTATCTTAGTACATAAATAAGCTACTTTAAAATCCAAGTATAAAATATTACGTTTAGTTGATTATTAAAATGTTTTATTCTAAGAAAAAAAAATTAATTTGCTAATAAATCAAAATGCAATATTATACAAAGTTTTTATGTATATTATATTGTTTGATAAATTCGTAAAAATAAGAAACAACAAAAGAATTTGAAAAAATCGGTAGTTTTCATCTGCTTTGAGCTTAAGCTTGAATTCCAATCGTACAAACGCGCAAGTCTGCGGTGCCGTATTACTTGTAATAATTTACATTGAAGCCCCCGGGAGATCTACATAAGGACACTGAGATAAGAATATGAGAAACATGTGTAACAGAAAAAAGATAAAGAAATTGGAGAAGTTTCCATTAAACACAACATATGAGTTCTGTTAGTTCCGTCCTATAAGACTTTGAAACTACAGCAAAAATACGCGACTGGAATATAATTCATTATGTTGATGTTCTCATCATAATAATAGGTGCTATAAATTATGCGGTTGATACAGCTAATTCCGCCAAAGGCTCTCCTGTCGGCTGTCTAGCATTCTACAACGATATAAGTTTTAGTGATTTCTGAGGACCGTGCTAAGGAAAATATGCAAATCCATGTTATTATACAAAACACGGTATAAGTGCTGTGTGCGAGTGTGTATTTTTAATAATTCACTGTTAACAAATCATTGCACACCGTCATCCAAAAACGAACAAAAACAACATGTATTATTATTTATTACATACCCTTAACCGTCAACAGAATTATCAAACTGGGAATAAATCCTTTCAGGAAATTTTAAAGGGCAATTTAATGAATATAATAATTTGTATAACGTATAGTAATAATTATGTTTTATATTCATTTGTGTTTATTCCAAGTGTGATGTTGTTTTCACAAGTTAATTATATGATATTCATTTGATATCCATCGATATAATATGTGAGATATAACACACGCAACAGCTTTAATCGATAAGGCCATAATAGAACATTACAAAAATAATAATATAATAATATAACTAAAAATTTTTCGTATTGTCTTATAACCTAAATACTTTGAAATTAATAGCGATTCCTGTTTTGAATAAATTATTTAATAACATTTAACTGATATGAGATTATACAACTAAAACAATAAATTATCATTTGCTTTTATCCGTGTTTAGTGAAATATTACGTTGAAATAATAATCATTTAACCCGTAGTTTAATTTTAATCATTGTAACCATACTATAACATTAAAGTATCGTGATAAACAAAATTAATTTAATTTAGTAATAGTAATAATTATAATGGATTATAGCTATTATAAATTCAATACCTACATTGTTTAACAATTGATCTGGACAAACTCTAATTTTGAAATCGACAAGTTGTGCGGTAAACGTGCTTACGGAATGTGTTTACAATATATATAGTCGCGTATAATCTCAAAATTATCTTCCGAACTTTCCGAAAACAAATGCACGTGAAACACACATAATCGAGTTCTCTTTCCGTGTATTTGTACATATAATAACAGGCGTATTTACATTAAATTTGAGCTGTGTGTAATCAAAGAGGTGCGAATGTATACGTACGGTTAAACAAAGGTTGGTTTTACTCAGAATATTAAACTTTTGACTGGTTTTATTTGCAAAGGGGGCATTTGGTGTATACATTGTATGTACACGAAGGAAACCTACTGTAGCCTTAAAATAACAGTGTTGTCCAATGAGTGAATTATACTTTAAACGTTTCCGGTTGGAATAGTGAGGAGAAAGGACTTTTATACGGTATTATTAGTGAAATTTTCAAAGATAAAGATAATAATTATTGATCGTACGCTCGTATAATTGTATACGTACATGATATAATTTATATCATGCATTCAGCTCAACATTATCGTGTGATATATGTGTGCAATATAAAGGTGAGAGTAAGTATAAGTATGAGTTGAAACATCTTCGTTAAAAATCAATCATCAAAATAAGCTTATCATTAAAACTGAAACGACCAATATAGACCGTTATTATGGTATTTTTTCCTTATATTCTTTGATAAGAGAACCCAATATTTACTAATCTAGAGGTAATGGTAGTAAATTAATTTGTATTCAATGGTCTCCGACGGTATATTTTATTTTTTACTATCGCCCCTACACTACTATATCGTATTCGTTAGATTGAAAACGATCGGTTTTGGGTTTTCCTGAAATCTCCGCAAAACCTTTTCATTTCATATATAAACGTACCAATGAATCCTTTGGGTTCAATATTCACCAACAACTACTACGACGACAGGTGAGTAATTGAGTTGACAGCGAAATCCCAGATAAAATGTTTGAATTGACGGGAGCATAATAAAATTCAGGCATTTATTGGTAAAGGAGAAAAACGAAAGTCAAAATCAATTAACTTCATTGATCCAAAGCATTGAAATCATATATTACACTGTGTTTAATAAGGGAATGGAATAGTATAATAAAACAAACAACATTGTGTATAATTTAAAATACGTCTTAATTAAATAAAAATAATTGAAAACTACGAATCAGCAAGAAATTATTTTCGATTTTAATTTGGGTATAAATCAACATCGGTGAGTGTTTAAAATGTATTATAATAGTTGTTTGATTGTTGTGAACAATTTATTCTTGAAAACGTAAAAATTATATTGACGAAAAAACAATGAATGATATTGCCTCGTTTATGACGATATTAAAAGAAAAACAAACATGAAATACTAAATTAATTAAGTTGATTAACAAAAAAAATAAATAAAAAATAATAATAAAGGCATAGAAAAATATATGATAATAAATCCGAAATAATGGGAAATCATTTTCATAGATGTGTGATATGCAAATTAAAACTGACTTTTTCTCTAGTTGACAAAATACTCGAAGGTGTTTCTATCTGTAAGTAAACGTTTTGTTTCTCACTGTCTTTTTAAATAGTATCACATTTTACCTTTAGTGTACATTTTTAGTTATAAATGTTATAATACGGTGCGCCATATTAATGAGTACACGTTAAAAGTGCGTTTAAAAATTAAAACGAACGAACGAATGGACACAGAACATTGCGTTAATGTTTTTCGACCAATCGACACTAGATGGTATAGGTACAGGGTATGAACCATGGAGGGAATTATAAGGTAAGTGAGTAGAAGCGTTAGGGCGTTCACAAGTGTGCATCACATAAATCCTCACAAGGAACACAAACTTAAACCACAAACTCCATCAGTGGCTTGCGCCTGCATACGTTTACAAGGAGAATAATTTGAATTAGTCTCTTAAGGCCGCACCTAATAATTGATGAACAGAAGGGGCCAATTAGACGTAAATTCGTCGAAATTTCACAGATACTTAAATGATATTGTGCACGTATATTGTGGAGTGTGAACTGTTGCGTACGATTTATACGGTACGCAACCCATCGCACAGGAGGCTTAATCAATCGTTTTACGTGTTCTGTCCACATCTTTGCGGGGAAAATCTAAAATTTTAATGTGCTTCACACAGTCTCCACGGACGGACCACCAAGCAATGTGTCTCTTTATAATAATATATGTGGGTCTAAGACGTGACCATCGATGGTCGAATAAGGGTCGTCTGAGTGTCACGCGAATACCTCATTATCATTTAATAAAACATAAATAAATATCCCCTATGACGATGACAGGGAAGAGTATTGATCGAAATAAAACTTTTAACTTCAACGAGATAAGGCTAAGCTATATCGTATTATGATAGTAGTTGCGGTAGAGTGCTATTCTATGCCTAAAATACTCAGTTATTCTTCTAAATAATAATAAGCTAGGAAGTTTATACATACATAATATATAATATTAATATATATATATATATATATATATATATTGTATTAAGGTCGATGGTGGTCTAAAGGTGGCTTTCAATGCTTTCATTTGCGTCGTCCTTATTTTCTGCTAACCATTGGTCTAACTCATGATATATTCATATTCTGTGTCTGAATTCTCGAAAAGCAACACACACACGTGCGGGCGCGCGCAGGCGCACTTGTTTAGCCATCCCACAGCCTGACCCTACTCCTTACGTCCATTTCCTTCGTTTCCTTTCGACTAACCTTTCACAACCTCTCTACCGTCTCTCCTTGGTTATCGCTGACCACAAATAACCCACGTCCAAAAATGGTTAGACATATAATATTCGTCATCGTCGTCGTCACGAATACCAAATATCCAGGAGGGGGGGGGTTGCACCAGGAATTTTAGAAAATGCATTAGTGTCTCTGGAAGAAGGGTATTATAATACATCAATAAACAACGCTATGGGTAATATACATCAGAGTGAAAATATAAAATACAATTTGAATATAGCATATTTTTCTGCCTTTAAAAAATCGTCTCTAGAGAACCATAAAAAGTTTTACATCCACTTAGTTTATCATATTATACAAAAAAATTTAAACTGTTTTTAAAATGCTTATACGTATTTGTACTTCATTTCACATATTTTGTATAGTTATTACTTATTATTAATATTTAATCTCAAGAAATTGGTTTCTACTACTGATGTTCACTAAAGTAGATTATTATCAAATTTTATAGGAAATATGAAGTTCTGTATTTACTGATAAAATATTGTTTCTTCTTAAACACCTATTATGTTAATATAATTTTACTAGCTATCCCTTTCCTATTTAAACGATGGCTTCTCTGCAGTTTATAAATTACTCCCTAACTCATAAATTTTCTCTTTTCTTGTGAATTTACAATTTCAATGACTATAATTTAGTTTACTACTTAAAACAAAGCTTTAGAGTACAATGAGGTGTATAACAACAATTTTGTATATGGTGCTATCTGTATATCATGATCCTCTAGTTTATTAGAACAATTTTTTTTTAAGAATTTATTCTAAAAAAAGATAGAAAAAATAACTCATAGTGATTCAAAAAAAAAAAAAAAAAGGTATTATTGATAATAAAAGAAAAAACTTAATTAAACGCATAAAGGAATAATAGCGACCATTGTTTTACAGAAAGCTTTATAATATATAAAAACTACACGGGATGATGACTGTTTGGTGACAGAGTTAATGTAGTTTATTATATAGATAGTGGTTTTTTCATCAGATTGATTATAAAAACCGAATAAAACGCGCTTTGTTGTGAAGTGATTATTAGTGTAAACGTTCATGTCCTATAGTCCAAGAACGGAAATAAAACCGTAAAAGGCACATATAACGCGACAATATTACATCAACTCGCCTATCCCGAGTCGAATAAAAAAAAAAATCAAATAATATAAAAAATATACATATACAAAATCGTACGTCTACCGACTATATTACTTATATAAGTCTAACCTGTTGCCGTTCAAAGTGGTAAGAGCTGTGGCGGCTGCGGCTGCAGCGGTGGCTATCCTGTTGGCGTTGCCGTCGACGTTCTGGACTTGCGTGGGTGATAGTTTGGCGGCCAACGCGTTTAATGTGTGTAACATGTCGATCGGGTTCCGGGACGCTGGCCAATCGGGTCGCATGAGCTCGACGTCGCGGGTGTACGAACTCGGGGTTCCAGTGCCGGTTTTACGAACTCGCGGTGAATAGACGGGCGGGTGGACGATACGACTTTGGCAACTGGTGAGCGACGAATTCACGGTGTGTCGTACACGAGTGGAGCACTAAAAATTAGATTAACCGAGATGGACGATGCGCATAGGTAATTTTTAAAACGATGACGAAGACGGAATGTATTTAAATTATAGCACAATAAACGTTTAGATTCCGAACACCATAGCTGTCGAAGGCAAAACGGCAGAGTAGGCAGCGAAAAAGAAGATGGAGAAGAAGAAGGCGATGATGGTGTTATGCTCTCGCACTTTGGATGTCCTGTTGAGAAAAAAAAAATTTAAAGTTAGTTCGAAAAAAGTGCTATTCTGAGATCCGATTATAATATCATTATCGTTGTTTTATTGTTTATACGATTATGTGAACCAAAAGCCGACGAAAATTTTTCCCATATACTATAAACTAAATATTGACGTTTACAGCTATAATATTATTATACAAGGACTGTGAATGCATAATATGTACAAAAACATGTTCGCCAATAAATATCAAACGGATAGCTAATTTCGCGACCAACGAATAAAAAAAAAACAATAATAATAAAATAAAACAATATTACATTTATTATAGAGACCCTGTGATGCGTTGCATATGTTATAAAATTCCAAAGTACGCATCACCAAAAATATATTACGATACTATTAAGTACACGAAACAATAGACCATAGAGGACTGTCTACGACCAACGCGTGCCTGCGTCATCACGACACGACGGAATGAGAGAGCCCTGAACAATGAACATACATACGGCAAGGACAGGGTTAAAACAATCAGATTTAGAGTCTGATAACTGTAAACGCGGTTAAAGTTAAAAAAAAAAAAAAATGATGTCCCAATAGTAAAGTTTTATTGCTTTTGATTTTATCGCATACGCGAGATCCCTTGAGAATTTACAGCGGGCCGGATGGAGGCGCACACTCTCGAGGTATTTATTTTTATTTTTTTATACTTTTTCTGCCTTTCCGGCGGAGAACACGGGGACTTTATTATTTGTTTGTTGGCTTATTTATTTATTTATTTGTGTGCACCCAATTTTATCGTCACTACCGCACCGTAGTCATACGTTTTTTCTTCTCGTTTCCACGACAATAAAAATGAAATAATGACGAATAAATACGAGTCCTATAGGACCTAATAATATTTCTTTTGCCACCGTCGTAACCAATGCTATGCATCCTTATAAGTCTGCATGCACGAGTGTGTATGGCGGGCACATATAATAAATATATATATATATATATATATATACATATAAATTATATATATTGCAGTTTATACATATATATAATATATTGTCGGATCGTGATTTTCACGGCTGGGATATTTACATGCACTTAAGAGACGCGTCGTATTTCAATATTATATAAAAATATCTTAAAAAATTCAAAGTGTATGTATTTATTTTAAACACCGTCAGAGAAAATACGACTATTATTAAAAGTGTATTTTATTATTCCCATTCCTTTGACGCACTGCTAGCAACTCGTTATTTTTACATCAATAATACTCCGTAAAACCATATATTATGATAATATCGGGTGGGCAGGTGTACAGGTACGTTAATACTGCGGTGCGGTTGGACTTTCATTTTAAATACATAAAGGTTGACGGAATTTCCATTTAGTTTTTCACCGAACGCTACCCATGGTAGACATTTGTAAGACATTTCGAGAATTCCAAAATTAGAAACCTAAAAACAGGGAGGAAAAACGATTTTTCCAGTATTTGTCGTCTTCGTAATAGACGTTTTACTTCTTAAATAATAATATATAAATATCGGAGCGCGGTTCGAATACATGAAATTCGAATAACTAATTTCAAACAAACTCGAGTGTCAAAATCCCATACAGATTAATCACTATTGCCGTGACCTGTTCGTTTTGAACATTATATTTTGTATAATGCGTTTGGAAAATGTATAGTACGATAATCGTATTATAGTCCGCGTAAATTGATTCGGTCGATTCCGTGCACGCGGTTTTCTGACGTTTTCACTTTCGGTATTAACTTTCGGGAATAACAACAATACGTGACTGTGCGTACATATTACACACCAACGTTACTGTGTTATTCAACGAGTTCGTGTATATACAGTGGAAACAGCGCAAATTCCGTTGTTTCTTTCGGTTCTTGTGAATTAATAAGAGCCAATATAATTGATACGACGCGAGGTATATTTGCGCACAGTTACGGCACTACCACCACCTCCTCGATCTTCGCCGTTAGTGACGTAATACTCAGACTTAAATCGATATTATATGCAACAATAGAGTATAATTTTTCTTTTTTTTTTTTTTTTAAGGGTCCCGGAAAGTCTGTTTTTGAAATTCTATCCAAATTTATTTATTTGAAAATCACAAGTCGCAACGTTTTTCTGCGCCCCCTCCCCCTCTCGTATCCGAAATAAAAATGAAAATTTTTAGATTGTTTTTTCTCCGTCTAGCGGTGAAACAGTTAAATATGCGACACCTACGACACCCACACAACAGAACAGCATTCTTCAAACGTAGTTTGGCTTTTGGTCCTGCCTTGACGAATATTAGAACGTGCATTCAAGCGGTTAACAAACGTGTTTTTGTTTGATCAGCAAAACGTATGCATCCACTCAACAGTGAAAATCTGCATCGGTTCAATGGTTACGTGTCGTCTGCAGTGGAAAAACGGTCAAACCCGAAAACTGTTCTTTAAACGATTATTATACAACACGCGTCGGCTTAAATAATAGTGACGTTTTAATAATATTATGTTTCCTGTAAACTCATTCATGCCACTATATAAGGGTATGCATAATTATTGTTCGACAAACATATATGATTCCAATCCCTACAGACCACACCAGTAACGTTTACTCCACTAATTCTTCGAATCAAAACTATCATATTGACAGTGTTATCTTACGCACTCGTATTTTAAAAACTTTTTTAATTCGCTGACAGACAATTCGTTAAAATTAATTAAATACAAATCTATAAAATCCCGTTATCGCAGTGTCAATTTATTTCATGTAGGAAAAAAAAGAGATTATCCACACAAACTTTCACTTGAAAACTTTTGACATTTTAAGAATGGCTGGGACATTTATATAATTATCTTAAATTTGAATCACTAAGAAAATCTTTTTATCGTTTAATATAGTTTAAATGAAAATCGTTCAAATGGCTGGGTAACCCTTAGTATATTAATTAGTTATCACTTTAATTTATATGCATGACGTATTATTTTGGTTTAAAACGAAAAATTCAACTTTAACAATATTTTTTTACCGTATCTAGTTTGAATTTGAAATGAATTGTAACAATTAATAGTGTTTGTTATTACTCTTACATTTGGTATACTAACATCATATTTTATACATTCATTATGATAATTATTTTTTACACTGATTCATGTACAACGTACAAAAATATTTATCATTCATCAAAATACAATGATATAAATACCTACCAATGTTATTACGAAAAAAAAAATGATTCTATTAATTAAAAACAATCTATATTTACGTGAAAAAAATGTATTCTGTCAGATTAAAAATACACATACTTTATGTTTTGAACTTTAAAAACAAAAAATAAATAATAATGACCGGCTGTTTTAAAAAAAAAACTGATTGGTTGATCAAAACAAACTGTGTTCATTATCCGTACACACATGGTTTTTCACCCCTTTTCATTCTACCCCAATTTAAAATGAACCCCAGGGAATATAATTTAGGTCGCATCGTTATTATAGTTCACAGTTAAATCCTAGTTAATATTATGGAAAACAATAATACAATGTTGAAACTCAAGACAATGTGATGATACCTTTGATGATTATAAAATTAAAATATTTATGTAAAATAATTAAATAATTAATAATAACAAAAATTTCCAGTTGAATATTGATCACTTTTTTTTCAATCTAAAATTTATAATTTATGTGTAGTAAATACATATATTATATTATTTGTATAAAAAACTTTGGTTGATAAAATACAAGGAAAGTTTGACATTTTTATATACTGTAATGGAGAATCGACTTTTTTTTAAGACGGTCGAATTTTGCGTATTAAACTAAATATTGTTATGTAAGATTGTTGAGTAGACCAAGTTTGTTTCACATTCCGTACTCGAGCGCATTTTATTTTATTTAAATATTTTCTTATAACATTTCTAGAGTTACTCAAGTAAAAATGATATATTAAGTTATGAATATCCGATTTGAGTATATTATTATTTATAAAAAATAAATAAAAAAAATACAAATTTGTACTTTTAAACTTTTGACCTATAGAGGAATATAAATAATTTTCAAAAAAATATCAAATATTTGGCCCTAGTTTTTAAGATGATAATATTATTATGCTGAGGTCTGCTTTCCGCTGTATTATATTGTATTATTATTGTATACTGATAGATTTGCTTGAATACTACAGTCTGTTCTACAAACTCACGATTAGTGATAATTTTTAATTTTTTGGAAATTTTACCCCGACTATCCCTCATAATTCAAAAGGACTTACAAGCGCATATTCCATATACATTTAAACACATTTTGGACTCGAGATTGACGACATGTTGTAAAAGAGAGAGAATAAACACAGAAAATGCCGACACGTTTCGTCTGGTGTCGAAAAACGTTTCACGTAGCCCAATCGACCGCGCGCCCTGTTAAATGAAAAACATTTAATACAAAAATTTTAAAGGTCAATATAACATGCGTTACGAGCTCGTCAGATCTAATTATTTGAATTGTATTTTCCCTCTTTTCGCCAAGTTGTTGCTATATTTTTCTAGCATACGCGAAAACAAAATTCGACTGTATGATTGTGTGTGTGTGTGTGCACGCACGTTTGTAACGTATATTTATATATTATTATTATTATTATTATTATTATTATATGTGTGTAGTGTGTTAAGGTAAAAATCGAACAATTTAATCGTTCAACCACTTATATTCTAATTAATAATATTATTATAATAGACAAACGTTGTAAAATGAATACTACGTCTTGTTAAAACGAAAAATAAATGTTTGTGCATTGATTTTTTTAATTACAACGAAAATATATACAATCTGTATTAAAACCAACGTGTGAGTTTTCAGACTGTACACTCGAAAGTTGGTCAATCGTGTACGCCAGTTATTTGTGTTACACCCTGTGTGATGCCGCCGTACAACTACTGTCGTATACCACTAGTGGTAGTCAGACCGCCATACTCGGACTTTTGCTATTACCGACAGAACACGTGTAAATATAATACAATATGTTATACTTTGCAATCAACCGTTGTGTTGTACCCCCGCAGAACAAATCAAAATGTACTTGGTACGTGTAGGTGGATTCGAAACTGTGTCTGCGGAATTCCGCGGCGGTCACACGCAATACGTTTTTCTGCGAGGCAAAAAAATATAACTGGCCGGATGATTTCTGTCGGGATAACCGTCAGCACATAACGCAGAAAATAAACGACATTTTTATTTGAACTAATCATAACTCAATAACAGTGTAGTCCACAGACACACGCTCTTTCGTCCAATTATTATAACGGTACGTGGTGTACGCGGATTAAACGAGCTTATCCCGTATCATGCATTATTTATCAAAATAAAAACTGTATTGCACTCTCGATCGTAGCCCGTCCATGGCCAAACACTAGGCGGCGCAAACGCTCAACACATATTATGACCCCCCTCCCCCCCCTCTTCAGCCGAATGACCTTTATAAATAGATCTGCGACGTGTTGTTTCCCGTTTTCTCATCGGTTTATTTTTTTCGACTTTCTTGTTTTCTTTTTTCCATCTTTTTTTTTTTTTTACACGAGTACGTAACACCAAAAGAACGTATTTATATTCATTTTCGCTTCGAGTTCCTATACTCTCTCACTGTATTTCTCTCTCACTCTCTCTCTCTCTCTCTCTCTCTGTTACTCGTGGTATATATTCTCCTCCACACGTCTCTCTACCGCGGTCATTTAATTTTATTGCCTCCGGCGTCTAATTTAAGAAATCTCGCAGGAAATGATACACGACGGCGACACGCCGCGTAGCCATGGACATCCAAACATGGGCTTCGGGATAGGATTCATTATATTAATATTGTTATTAATATTTATTTTTATATACATTTTATGTACGTTTCGCTTTCCGTTAGTAGAAACGGAGGCGTCTCGAACAAGCCCTTAACTACACGCGCCCATCAAACTAACACGAATTATGTATAAAATGCTCAATCATGTCTAACATGCTTCTTTATGATAATTACGACACAGCGATAAGGCAATTCATTTTCTCACAAATTAAATAAAACATATGTACCTATACTAAAAAAGTGGCATTTATAATTTTTAATATAAATAATGTACTCAGTTAACTACTAAATGTATACATAATGTATATAGTTTACAGCACAATATTATGGATGATTAAATTTCAAATAAAAAATAAAATTATGTTTTACTTATGATCATCGGTAAGTAAATTAGAATAATTGTAATTCCGGTAATTAAATTCCATTTAAATTGGCTCATTTCCACGATGAAAAATATATATGTGGAACATAAATTCTTTGAATATTCTATTTTGACACCATTAATTTATAATAATATGTGTATCTGTTATTTGATATTCATTTATTTCAACTAGATACTATCTATTTCGTAGTATTTCTAATAAAATATTCAAAATTGAATTCTTGGTAAAATGTGCTATCTCTATAATCCTATAATATATAAATTAAAATAATATACATGATTATAATATAACTTATAAAGCGAAGATAATATCTTGTATCTCTGAAGAAAATTAAATCAATTACATTATATTATATTATATTATAAAGTTAGTTTTGGACCTAAACCCATTTCGTGTATAATATCGACATATCTCAACAAACTAAAAGTGACCAAGCCAATAGTTCTATATCACTAAATTGATTGATAGCCAACTTTATTATTCTATAAAAATTAAAAATTGACTTCATTTATTATATTTTATAGTCATTATTAAAACAGAATTATACTTTGTTTTAAACTCTAAAAAATTTTAATCATTTTTTTTTTTTTTTTGCAAATTGAATTATCTTTTATTAAAAAATGTTAAGCATTCAAATTATGTAAAGCCAAATTAATAGCAGTAAATATCGTAAACCTATTTTATGCCTACATCATTCCATTATTAATATTTCAAGTGTAAAAAACCATTCACTAATATTTTAATTTCACATATCTGTATACATAAGTATTTATTTCGGTAAAGATGTACAATCATTATTGTTTGAAACATTAATTGCTAATTAGTATACACGTACGGTGCATGATAATATATTATAACTTAGTGCTGAGTATATATTTAACAATTGATAAAGTTTAACGCTTATTCTGATGTTCCGTAAAATGTACAATGGAATATATAATATATGAAATACTGATGGTTAGTAGCATCCGCTGCTAAAAGAAGTTGGGAGTCAAAAACTTTTCCTCAACTCCATTATCAACAGTGTCGGAATCCAGAGAGTTATAAATTACACCAGTACTGTCAAATTGTGGAAAAAAGTAAACAATTTTAGGGCCCGAATTAAGCGCAAACAGGTACTTTGAAGTTTTGACTTTCAATTTTTTCGTCACACAGTTTGTGCATTTTTAACGAGACGGCAGTTGTTTCCAACTTATAGAAATTCAAAAACACTGTATACTCTCAGAAATCCGGGTAGATGAAAAATAAACTGCTCAATGTCACCGGGTGGTATAGTGCCATCGCATTTCTCAACCCGTGGTATCAAGTTTGGTTAGTGTAAGAAAAAAAAATAAAAGGTTATTAAGTTACGGTAATGGTACGTGAAAATTGTCAAACTGTGTAAATAGTACGTGGAAATAAAAGGTTTAGAACCGCTGGCATAGCACATAATACTATAATATAGTGTAGGTAAAAACAAATCAATTTTTAAGATACGACCTGTTGTTATATTTTGTACAAGTGTGTAGACAAACGCCGTAATGCGATATTTTGACGAGGCGCATTATAAAACAAAACGCGTAGATACTTGCGCGAATCGTCTGCATTTCACAAGCCTATAAAATAACCAGGACCAGTAAAATGCTTCGCGCTACCTATATTATGTAGGGTGCAAAAATGTCTTTGGGCCTCGAGGACTATTTTGTTTTTCGTTCGCTTGTAAATTCCGGTAATCCTAAGAGGATTGTGTTGTCTGTATAATATTCGCGCGAATTCTCATAGACGGCATAGAACTTACGAGTAGATTATTATTTATGCGTGCGAGTCCATCGACGACGACCGAGACGATGACAACAACGACGTGCGCTTTTGTTACTCGTCTGGCCGTGTCTCGAGAGTCGCGGGCGCGAAACAAAAGAAGGATTTTGCGTTCGGGCCCTTCAGGAAATATAATACGCACTCGTACACGCTGAATTACGCACTAGATTATTCACCATTTTTGCGGTGCTGTTCCGCCCTTAAAAAAAAACGGACCCTTGTTTTTCTCATCGATTTCTTGAGTGGAACTACATCATGATGTTTTTTTTTTTGATAATTTTTTTCCCCTACATTCGATTACACTGACAAATATAATTATCATACACGGAAAAAATTATAAATCTATGATCAAAGGTATTGATGCAGTAATATTTTACACCATATGTTACATATAATGAACGAGAAAAAAATGTTTATAGTTTATGAGACGATAGTGGACTATTATAGGTAAACGGAACGGCATTTTACCTCTGAAAACGAGCCTGTGTATCAATGTGGCAAACGATACATGTTTAATAAGTATAATGAACAAATAATTATACTAAAATTATAACAACTACAATAATTATAATAAAAAAGAAAAAATGTCCAATAGTGTCGTTTATTTGGCTGTTTTATTTTTTATTGCGTCATAGCTCTTAAAGGTTGTTTATTACGCTCCTCTGTTGAGATTATGGGGTGATAATCCAGATCCTCATCCCGACATTCCTAACATAAAATTTACAATAAACCTTTTATTTGTTTTCAAATAAAAACAATATAGATTAATAAATTATTTCACACAACTCACGAATTAATAACTAGTTTAAAATATAAAAATGTCAAAATACACAATCCTAATGATTATTAAATAGGTACTATCCGTTAAATACATTCATATTAATATTTATTTATTAGTCATGTTTTATTACTTGTTCTTAATAAGATTAGATACTATGGTTTTATAATAAATACCTTCTATATACGTTATCATCAGCAAAAATATTCAAGTTTTAAATTATTATTATACAAATCGTTAAAAAGAATTAAAGATCAGCATAGAAGAAACAACTATTTAGTGTACTGACAATGGTTATCATAAATTATTGAGTTATTATTTTTACAAATACATGAATTAAATCATTCAATATGTATTAATTTATATTATAAAAATTAATATAAGTATTTTAATTTTATTCCTCTAATAAACCAATAAATCAATATTTTCATGACTGCATACTCTTTCATATATTTTGTAAGAAAATATAGTGTACAATAGAAAATAGATTCAAACATGGAAAAATAAAAATATTTCAATTTAACGATAATGCTTTTTTCTATGTTTAAAAATTTTTGAAGTTTACATTCATATCATTTTTTTGTCTATTTATTAACTACAACAATGATAATATTTAGTTAAATTTAGATGTTTGATAAAATAATTTTAATATTAATTTATCAAATGTAGGTAGATAAGTATACCTATTTATTTTTAATTTAATTGATTATTATAGTAGGTAACACAATAAAAGTATAACAACAAACACTTAAGTTTTAAGAGTGACGTAAATAATAAATATCGCAATACTGAGTATAAAAAAAAAATTGTATAATATAGCTTTTATTATTTAAGACTTCAAATATTAATATACATAATATCTCGTTTTGTTATCAAATATAAATATTTAAACATTATTTTATTCGAAAAATATATTTATCTAAGTGGATATGTGTGTCCAGGCCATATAATATAGATGTATTATTGATTCAAACCACAAAGAAAATAAACTTTCTGATAGTTGAATTGTTAATAGGGCAAGTATACTAGTATACATCAAGTATTAAATATTAATAATTTCGTGACAGTTGGTTAAAATTTGAAAAGTGACCATTCGTAAAAAAAAAAAAATATTAAAAGAAAATGTTTTTTTTTTTTTTTTTTTAAAGACTTACTAGGTAATTATTTATTTTTCTTTTTAGAAAAAAAGATAAAAATAAAAACTCGAAATAAATTGTTTTAAAAACAAAATAATATTACTAAAACAGTATGTAGTATTTGAAATGTCAATATGAAAGCAACAAAGCGTAACAAAATCTTCGCATAAATAAAAACTTATATGAAAACAATAAAAATGGAGTGTATAAAGTACAAAGCATATTTTCTGTCAGTAGATTATATTTCTCGGACGTTTGTATACAGCAGTGAGCATAATTTACGCAGTACGCAGGAAACAAATTCAAAGTAAGACGACGCATATATTATGTAGATAAAACGATTGATTATAATTAAAAAAAAAACAACCTAAACTCTGTAGTACTTCGTACCTATGTATATTATGTAGCTATATATTTTTTGATTATTTTCCATTGAAACTATACGTAATACCAACATTGTGAATTATCAGGTGTATGTTTTCCATACATTTAAATTGCATAAATCAACATCTGAACCAATACAATTAAATATCATTAATAGTTTAGTTGAATAGAAAACGGTTGTAAAATACAATCACAATTATTCCTATTACACATAGAATATATTCTACAAGGAAACGTGGGCGTCGATTATTATTTTTGCTACATTTTAGGGGCGACCTTTGTTACAGCGATAAACGTTGCATTATCATTTTACTTTATTGTTTAATGGTGAGAGCTGACGGCCGACGTGCTGTTGCGCGCGTGATAATCCTCTCCACCATGCACCATTCACAGACATGTGGAATTTTAGCACGCTAATTTCTTTGCGTTTTTCATTTACCCGTTTCCGGGTACTTGTACAAATTCACTGCTCTTGAACATCTCTTCCATGCCCCCCCCCCCCACACACACACAAAAACACACGTATCTATGAGCACATCATCGTTTTCATCACTCAAATAAATTACTTATATAATATAGCTCCGTCTGGCAGCGGAAATAGAATATAATAATATTGAAACTAGAGCAAATTTAAATGTTTAAGTATTTTTTTATTTTTTACACCAGACAGGATACACTCAGATAAATAATCACATTCAAAGTTGTAACCTTTTGAGCCACATTTTGTTTCCTGCAGCACCGTATTAATATAGTGTAAAATACTAAAATAGTAATACTTATAATGTTAATTTATCTTAAAATATTTTAAATAAACATACCATAAATAATAGTTTAAAAAAATATTTCACGTCAATATACCTATTATAATAGTTGATTGAAATAATAATAAAAAACTTTCTTGAACTTAAATACAATATTTTATCATATATTTTACTTAAATGATTATTATTTTTATATACCTATGCATTATATATTATGTTTGAATAATTAAAAAATCAATATGTAAAAATGAGACTTACGCAATAACTCATAAATAATTAACGAAATTATAATTATTACAAGTAGACAGAATTCTTTTCAAAGCGTTATCAGAAATCCATAAGAATTCATACGGGTTTAATCGCGGTCGAAATGAACAGTTTTTTAATTGAAAACGAATAGACACTTGTTTTAATATCAAAGTAGGTAATCTACCTATATAGTTGTCATATACAGATATAAAATATTAAAATTACATCTGCTCATGAACACCAAATGAAATACACGTAGTTACACATTTCAATGCATTTTTACATTTAAAATATTATTTATATTTTTTATATAAAACTTTTAAAATTCTTGATTATGAAAAAGTTTCTGAACCTTTGAGAACATTTTTTCCTTTGAAATTCAAGAATTATTAACTTATATACATACAACATCAGCGTATTATCAATTTATGAAAAAATCAGTTCGTCTTTGTGGTGTAAATTATACAATACTTTGTACAATTAAAACTTTTTTTTTGTTTTGTTTCTTTATTAGGTATACTGAATCATCATAAATCTAGCATTGTAAACCTCATAAGTTTGTCAACGACACTAGAACTATACATAATTAAGAAATACGATAAACGGATACATATTAATATTTATGTTAATAATTATTGTGATACCATGTGTGTGTATGTGTTATTTAGTGAACATTACGTGCATCCCATGCAAAAACTTTGGACACAAACAACATAACGATACCACAAACTTCAATATAGGGTGGTACCAGCCGACGACGGATGTTGTATGATATAATCGTTTGTAGTATTTTATGAAAATAATAATTTTATGACTATCGACTCCATCGGTTTTAAAGCAAACACATGCGCATATTTTAACAAAAAAAAAAAAAAGAAAAAATGAGTATTATTTACGTTGTAGACAGAAACACGCAGTAGGCGATAACAAAACCATTTATTTATCTCCTATATAATTTATTACAAGTGGTATTGAAATGACTAATAAACTGTGTACCACTATCACTCTATACCGTTATCAGTACTTATGATGTGTGTGTGTGTGTGTGCGTGCGCGTGCACAAGCATGAGCAACATGTCAAATCGGCTTATCGTATACGCCCAAATAATATCCGTCGGTGGTTAATATCGAAATTGAATGAACACGTACGTCAGAATATAATATACATCGCAAGTCAAAGGAATCGACGGGTTTATGATGAGAGAATGAGGGTGCACCAATCGACCGAGGAGGGTTAACTTTGTTCGGAGAACTTTTGTTTTGCGCATGATTGACGTGCCAAATGAAAGTGCCTGGAAGACTATAGATAGGAAGTACACTACTACGGTATACAGTGGTAACGGTATTAGTGGTGTCGGTAGCAGTGGGGTAGTGATGGTAGCAGCGCAGCGGTAAAGAGGGATTAGGAGTCAATGTAATTTGATGACGACAACGGCGATGTCGAACACCCCGCCCAGTTATCCGCACTAATGATTGATGACGAGCAAACATCACTATTGTATACGTATACACTCGCACGCTCACCCCACCTCATCCACGTTCTACAAAAACGTATACAGACAGAAAATACGTCGATGGGTTGCAAGCAAATTTTCGTAAAAGTCAGGTCGTCGAACCCGCCCTGAAGTTATCTGTCCCACTACTCTTGGCATTCAAAAAATACAGTTAAAACTATAAACTGTGTACAAATTTCCGCTACTCTCCATATCTGCATGTGATCCACATCCCGTATACCTATGATTATATTATGTACACTATGTACAGTATACATTGTACACGTACCAGTAGCGAAGTACGTACATACGGAGATTTAAAAGCCGTTGGACAAGTCATGGTGTGTACGACGTCAAGTTTTAATATTTAATAGGTAGTAAAAAAATACTAACAGTTAACTCTATTGATTTAACGAATATGAGTTATTAGAATATAATTATTACTATAATGCAAAATTATACATCAATAGCATGATATATCAGCCTTTATATTATTGTATAATATCAAAAAACATCAAAAAAGTAATAATTAATAAAAATGTGTAATGATTAAAAAAAATTACATTCCTCCGCAGCTCAGTATAAACATAAAAATCGTATTATTTTTCAAGACAATATTGCAGAATCCTTAGAACGCAGCCTATATGAGATTCTCACTAAAATTTTCAGGTTTCGATTGATATTATAATAGTTATAAATATAAAAAAACAACGCTGATTATTTTTCTTTGGAAAAATTATAACCGTCACATAGTTAATATTACGCGGTCTCAGAATAAAAAAATAAAAATATTTACTTGCATACTGCACAATCGTATGAATATAACAATGATATAACCGTTATATTATGATGGCTGCTTCAATAATATCACATCACCGATTTATTATTATTCGCAAAATCGAAATTTTATTTCGTATAATATTATATATATATACATAAATACAATATATTATATAATTTAATAGTATGATTATCGAGTAACTTGTGTGTTTCAATAATAAATATTATTTAGATACGTTCGAAATATACTTTTATTGGACAATATATATAAATTATAAAATTACAGTTGTACATAATATTATGTATAAATTATTCGCGTATAATATATACATGTATAGTTTCGCAAACTATAATAAAGCGGACGGCCGTTTTTATCCCCTACAAAAATCGTTTTATTGCTGCTATTATTTTTTACTTACGTAAACTTCAAATGTTTACGGTCCCAAAGAATAACAACGGGATATATAAGGTTAAGAAACGAGCGTAAATTATGTAAATTATCGTTTTCGAGTGATAAAGTAAACGACTACACCAACCGTATCTTTACAATATATCCGCCGTTGATATTCATTATTCAAATAGTGTTTATAATAATCACACAATAAACGAAAACGTAATAATTGTAGCAAGTAAAATAAATATGTAGGCACCTATTTTTCGTCTGAAATCATATACACCTGTTCGAATTAGCTAATCTGTTAACCAGGCTAAAACATAGTCGGTGGCTAAACATAAGTCTTAGGTACGCGGTATGGTAAATGGTAATGCCATAATAGTATTATATTTAACGTTCAAGTGTCGTAGTTACACAGAATATTGTAATACTATCAGCGTTTCGACGGTTTATTTGATTTGGTTCTCTTTATCTTGGGTGTGCCGGCTGATTGAACTTAAAGATTAATACTGAGCAAACAAAAATGAATGGTTCGGCCAAGGAGGAAATATAGTCAAGTGAAAAAAAAAAGAAATTTCTTATGGAACAACGTAATATCTAATCACAAATACGGCACTTTGTTTATTACAAAGACAATAGTAATCGATTGTGTGTATAAATGATTGTGTGTGTGTGCATATCGCATGTGTGTGTAAACACAGTCACAGGAAATCATACAATGCTCACGGATTTTAAGATTTTGTAATTTCTATGTGCAATATTCTAAAACAATAAAATGCATTATATACATGTTATCATACATTAAAGCCCACTCATAGTTTAATATATACCGAAAACGTTAATAACATTTTTAGAAGAATATTGATTACTTGAATTATATAGAAAATAAAATAGTTAAAAAACCGTTATAAATTAAGGGCTTATGCATTGTCTTTTTTTAAATTCAAATGTGTATTTGAAGTTAAAAAATTTCACTGACGATGAACTATTGAAATAGGTTTTACTCTTAAGTACAGTCAAACAAGTATTTGAGTGTAATGCAAGTTCAGAACTATGTCTCGAAACTATTAACCAAAGAGGGGTTGAAAAACATCCTTGAAAATATAAGTGAAATTACATTTTTTATACCAACCCATAAAAAACGTTTTAAGTAGGCGAGTTTTCAGTTTTAAATGAGTACTAGTAAATTAGAAGTATGTAAAGAATGTAATAGAAAAATAAATGAATCAGAAAATTTTAATGTTATCGAATAAAATAGAATATTTTTATCTTAAAATACTATATTATTTTTTTCAATGAAAGTATCCCGCGAAGTATCAAAACAAAACTATGAGGTATAAACAATAAATTAAGAATGATATTTTCAAATTAAAATTATTTACTAAATACAATAACATTTTTAGTACATAATAATTAAATTAGGTATTAAAAAATTAAATAAATAATTAAGTAAATTATTTATTTATTAAAAAATTAAATAAATTATTTATTTATTAAAAAATTAAATAAAAGATATAATAAGATAAAAATGTAATATTATGGTGTCAATAATATAATGCTGAATTTATGAAATAAAATACTGTTACGAGGACACATTATACACGCTTCGTTTGAAGAAGCAATCACTTCTTTCTTGACATTTTCAATAAAGTAAAAATAAAAAGAGAAGATGATTATAGGAACAAATAACAATCCAATTGTTTCTGGCAAATATTAAATTCGCTAGTGGAAGTGTGGAACAAACAGTGGTGGAAGCCTCAACAAGTGTTATAGAAACCGTACGACGACAATGACGAAGGCACATAACACAAGGGATTTGTAGGGTTTTACTGGCATAACAAAGTCGACAAAAAAACAAAAATAATAAACTGTCCAGAGAAAGAATATAATATTAAACTGAACGCAAATTGGCATTTTTTCTTTTTACTGTTGAAACAAAATTAATCAGTATTTTAAAGTTGGGGATGGGTAAACGCAATGGTTTCCGGAGAGGTGGGTAGGACGAGTGATGAATACTAAATGAAGACTACATCAGCGATGGGGGACCGTGTTTTTATTAATTTAAACAGATATTTATTTTTTTTCAATTCCCAATAGCCAAAACTTTAAATGACATGACAATAGACAGTTTTTATTTATTTTTCAATGTGATTTTAATTAAAATGTAATGATCCAGAAGATAAAAAAAAAAATTGAATATTAAAATCAAATGGTAAAATGTTGAGTTGGGCACGTAGAAGTCCTCAAGGCACAGTTACCATGTTTCCTGACCTTTGACCTCTTTCACCCTCTACTTATGTTCACTATTACAACTGCTAACCCCATAATTTACTTTTTTTCATATTACAAAGAATACTATCGCATGCACCCTCAACCTTGTTATCTCTGGTGTATGAATTCCTTAGCTTTACACTGAGATAAACTGTAGGGGTGAAAAAGGCTCCAAAAAGGTAGAAAAATATACAAATTCCTGTTGTATCCCATGGGATTACATTGCTAAAAAATAATATTCTCGAATACCGCCGGATAATAAAATGGGTTTAATTTTTCACTTGAGATTCCTGAAAAATCGCACTAATAATTTTATATTATGTGATATAGCTACACTTAAATTGTTTTTTTACTTAATATTATTTTCCGGCGTTTTCTCGAATTTTGAATACATTTTTTATTTTTGGACAAAAAGCTTCATCAGAGGCATTGTTAGTCTACAAAGTGAGCTTCGGGGTGCTTGCGCCAAACATTAGCATTATACCGATATTAAAAAATGCATATATTTAAATGAGTAATCGACATTATAATTACTTTATAACCCGTTTTTGTTTCTTTGTTTGCTGAAATATTTTCTTTGAACCGGCCACGCACCCCGTAGCCCACAGGATATCATAATATTTTAATGTACATAAAAATTAAATGTGATGCACAAACCAATGGATAAAATAAAAATCCCAACTCTTCAGCGACACAATTAGATGACAGTAAATAAAATAAATAAATAAAAAAAACAGTGACGGAAGGACGGACAGACACAGACACCACAAGTAAAAAATAATAATAATTATAAATTAAGAAATCGATTTAAGACTTTAAAAATAATATACAAGGGTTACACAAAATAAGAAAAAAAACTTTTTAATAAGAAAAAAAAAAGAAAATCAAAAAAATTTATCCTAACTCATTTTTTTTTTTTTTTTGCAACGTGTATCCCGCAAGTATTAAAAAACAAGTAAGTAATATCTATATATAAATTTAAATTAAATTTTTTTTTTTTTTATTTTTTAGACACGATACGCACAACGACGAACACGACGAAATTATTTTATACGAAATCGAGCACTGACGGGGGCGGCGAAAACGACAACAAACTGATGGCGCGACCCGGCGTACGACTGGCCCGGCCCCCCACGAGTACGAGCGGTCGGCGACTTGTTGTAGTCGCGCTACCCTCGTGCGTTCGGGTGTCGTCGTGTGGCTCGGTCACGGTCGCCGACGCAACATTATCAGTCCTGACGGCGGCGGCTGCGGCTGCGGCAGCGACGGCTTGGCGGTTTATTTTTTTTCGGTTTTTTTATTTATTATTTTATTTTTATACTTATTCGTTTTAGGACTTGGGTCACCGAACCGACTGCAACCAGTTAACAGATAAAAACGATAATAACAACAATAATAACAGTATTATAATATTGTTATTCTGTACGCACAGCAGCAATGTATATTGTATAATATCACTATAACGTTAAAATAACTGATAATGACGCTACTGTTCTGCGCCAAGTCAAAACGTCTGTAGGGACGACCTCGAAATGGACACACCACCAGCAGAGGGACCCGGCGATAATGGTAGAACCCTTTTTTGGTTTTATTTTATTTTATCATAAGCGGCGATGGCAAAAAAACACAATACAGTCGTTTAGAACGCCAAACCGTATGAAAAATCCGACGATAGTGATGATTATCGCCGACAACAGGACATTAAATGTACGACCGTGAAAACAATAATGAGTCGAGAATCGAGATAGGCATTTTATTATTGGGTATTATTACTATTTATTACATTGCGATCGTTATAATATTTTAACTACTTACTAATTTTATTTACACAGTATACTATGTGACTCTTAAGTTTTTGTTCGATTTAAAATGTTCATTTTATTCATTAATATCACTATTTAATGTCTTGCAATATTTATATACTATAACTTAAATTACCAATAAAGTTTAAGATATTTTTTTATTCAAGATTATAACCATTTGATTATGTAGTGACGATGATATATGCACTGTAATACTTCATAATAAATGTACTTAAATATATTAAAGTCGTCGAATATTGTATAACGCGATTATGTCACTAAGCTTACACTTCGATTTTATAAATCAATAAATATTCTCATATGACATTTCGGTTTTTGGCAGACAATACAGTACAGTAACGTCAGTAAAAAATATTATATAGATTGTGATATAAGTGAAACACATTTTTAAAGGCCCAGCAGTACAAGTAACCCATTAATTTTAAGAAAAAACGAAAACCATTTAACACCTACCATCGTTATAGGTTTTAGTAGGAAATCTTATTTTATAGTTGAAATTAATAGCAATAATACATTATATTTAATGTGATCCGTATATTAAGGAGCTTATATATAATAGTATAATGGAATTGAATATTATATGATGCAGTTATTATTCACCTGTACCTAAGTAAAAAAAAAAAGAAAGAAAACTTTAAGCCGAAACTTGTACGATATTCCAATATCGGCACAAATTTTACACGTTCCATCAATATTTACTCAGTAGATTTAAAATGAAGTCTCGTCAATATTATGATACGTGAGATTCAATGTAAATTCAAACTTTGGAAGTAAAAACTTTAATATGAGTTATGATATTTCGTTTTCAATCAGCATCATTGATTGTTACTTCTTTGATATGATAGCGCATATTGACCTTCAAATATACAAATCGGTTAGCACCCTTACCTTCGATCATAATACTATTAGATGTATAATGGAGAATGATATTTTTTCATACTTATCTCTTCTACTCATATAATTACATCTTTTGTTTCCCAATAATAATAATATTATATTATGTGTAATGCTTATATTATTATATATTGAATTCACTATCTCTCAGGAAATTATTTAGGCATGTTACTAAGGTAGAGTGAACTATATAAAATAATGTTATTTCTATCCTAGCCCCTAGACTTTGGAAAATCAAATTTTGGGTAGCTGTACATCGAAAATTAATCAAAATCCATTTTATTAAAACGACTTAATTTTTTTTTTTTAAATATAAAAGAACTAAATATGTATAATGTATATATAAATATAAATATTTATATTTTATATACATAAGATAAAACAAAAAAATCTGAAAAACAAAAACAAAAAAATTAATACAAGTTACACACGTGAAAAATAATATGAGTTTAAAATTAATTAATTTATATAACAAACAAATTATATGGAAAAATGTAATTTTATTATTATTGTTATATTATTTAAATTTGTTCGATAGTAAGTTCGTCAGAATGCTGATCTTTAAAATACAAATAATAAAAGAAGAATAAAAAATATTTATGAACCTAAATGTAAGCAGCTTAACTAAGTAAATTTTTATTATTCATTAAGTGTTTTATTGATTTAATAATTGAAAATTATTACAATAATTAGAATATTGCAGATATTTAAACAAAAACGTAATTACAGAATTATTAAAACTTTACTTTTTATTTTAATTATTTTTAAGCTAAGTTATTCATAAAAATAGCATTATACGTGTCATACACAAAAATATGATATATTATTTATACTTATTTTTAAAGCCACACTCTATAAAAATAAATAATAATAAAATGCATGTATAAATAACAAAGGAATCGAAAATGTAAAAATGACGGTTTTAGTTGCCATATGAATAAATGACTTAATTTGGAATAACGGATAAATTTATTTTTACTCATTTTATAAATAATTGTGTATTGTTTACTTTAGATCTTCATGACTAATTTATGAATCATAAATTTATTAATTTATAATTAGTATGAACAATCAAATTTAAGAATATTACCATTACAATACTCTTTTTTAAGTTATATAACCACATTTACATTTAAATTAAGCTAAAAGGAACTTTTAACCTACTATAAGAGTTTAATAATTTTCATAAATGTTGATTATAATTTGATGTTTAACAAATTACATTTAGAATTAAGTATTTTTAAAGGGAATCGTTTACAATTTTTTCTTAAATAATTTCCCATTAAACAATTTAAAATTAACTAAATAACTAAAAAAATGCATCATTAATAATTATGTTTATTCTTATTACAAGGAGTTATATGAATGGTTTGTAAATTATTTATTATCTTTATGCATACCACAACAAATGCTATATTTTTTATGAGAGCGAATTAAATAATATTATATTGAAAATTAAATTAAATTATAAACTTAATACAGACCAACACAGATGTTATCAACGATTTAAATTGAAGGGGTCCATTTGGAGGGTTTGTTATATTTATACATTCAATATTATGTATAAGCTTTACATGAAAGAGTATATGAAAAAAATTCAAAATATTATGCAATAACTATGGATTTTTAGGGAGAGGGTTCCATAGTCTACAGTCTCTTCCCCTACTCTATTCAAACTTGCGCCAACATTTTTATAATAACAACATTTATTAATGTATGCAAAAAAAGATAATTTCTATATTTTTAATTCAATCATTTTCAACTAAGCAAACTCTTTTTAAAATAATATATAGGTATATTACATACTATATTATTAATATAAAAATTATATTGAATTCAAAATTATGTAATTATTAATTAGTCATATCAAATGACAATATTTATTTATAATTTTTTTATAGAAAAATAAAAAAAAACATAATAAAATGTACGCAGTAGTTAGTTATTAAACATAGAGCACTATTTTCTATTTTAGTAAAAAGTGATAAAAGATATAAATTTTATTATTAAAAAGAAAAAATTAAGTTTAATAGCTTTATTAGTATTTATTTAATTGCAAATCCTTTTATAATAATTAGAAGAAAAAATGAGAGAAATATTTTTAAAATAATGTCTAATATAATATGACTAAAATATTCAAATATTTCAAATTAAAAAAAAAAAAACAAATTTTGCAAACTATGTATAGGGAATTCAATTTGTTTAAGCCCAAAAATATTTATAAACATACTGATACCTCTAAGTTTTATCATACTATACTACAACACAGAATATAGGGGACAATAAAAAAATATGATTTTGATAATAAAATATTTTTATTTTAAGTGCCTTATAAACACTATTTAATTAATATTATACTTTAAAAAACTTATTAGTATGACGAGAAAAACCTACAATAAATCGTAAGTAGTTTGATACAATCAATGTTACGGTATAATTTATAGATTTTTTTCAAATAATAATGTAATATTTACACAATATAAATTATTTATTTAATATGATACCTTTATAAATTTAAATTGAACGTTTAATTTTATTTTGTTATTAATATATAATTAAACTAAAATGGTCAAAAAAACTATTACGATTTTTTTTATCAAGAAAATATTACAATCTGTATACTTTATACAATAAATAAATTATTTTAGATAACGCATGAATATCATGCAAAAAGAAGGAGACCATTGATGCAATTTCAAAAAAAAAAAAATGAAATATATAAGAAATAGGTGTGCTAAATTGAGTTAAGAAAAGTATTTAGCCCATTTTCTTTTAAGTCGGTATAAGGGATTAATATGGTCAAAGGGATTATAGAGACTAAATATTAAAGAGTTAGAATGATTTTGTATGTCACTACCATTAAAATTAAAAATATTTTATGAAAACTAAAAACTCATCATAGTTACGGTTAAAAAGCATAATTTCCTTTACAACTATTGTCTATAGCTGTTTGTCAATAATCGAAATTTAATTTAAAATACAAAAATTAAAAGTAATATGTAATAACTTTCTACAAAAAACTATCCAAGTTTAATGTATTAAGTTTTTTTTTATTATATTTTCTTTTAGTATGTCAAGTGTTTAATAACGTGATATGGAATAAGTCGAATAGAGAAACATGAAGGTTTGAGAGTATAAAAATGACTAAAACAAGGACTGTACAAATCGAATTTTATTGAAAAAATATTCTGGTTCAAATTATTTCCACATAAGTTGTTAAATAAATTAAAGATTTAGTATTTATGTATATTACTATTAATCAGATTTGACTATTAGAAGATAGGTACTGAAACTACGAGTATATGTTTTGCACGAATTAAATTTCATATATTGAAGTATGCGATAATTTCCATACTGACTATAGTGAATACCAAGAAGTCCACTCAAACGAAAATATAATAAGGCGACAAAACTGTTAGGGTATAGAAACATATGCCAAATAAAAATCTATATTTAGATTCTTTGAACCACGTTTTGGATTATTGTATTTATAACTCAAGTGAAAACTAAATTTTCCTACCTAATTATTTGTACATAAGCAAATAACAATACCTATATAGAGTTATTTCGTAGGAAAAGAATGTTTCAGAGAAAATTTACTTAGGTACTCATTATAATTTCAATTAGTCCGAATCGATG
This sequence comes from Melanaphis sacchari, assembly GCF_002803265.2. Taxonomy (NCBI): domain Eukaryota; kingdom Metazoa; phylum Arthropoda; class Insecta; order Hemiptera; family Aphididae; genus Melanaphis; species Melanaphis sacchari. The sequence goes on along the minus strand of NW_020271284.1, from coordinate 166,204 downwards.
AAACGATTTAATTTGAATATGTTTATTTTTAAATTTTATTTTTATTTTCATTACGTTAAGTTTGGACTTTATCTTAATAATTTACTTTATAAAATTAATTATGATTGATTCTCAGAACAGACTAGATAAAATAAATCGATCGTCGTGTGTTTGATTTCAACATAAAACGAAGTATATACAGTATGCAGTGCATTAAGCACCCCTCTAAATGTTTTTACTGAAACTATCCTTGTGAGAAATGGAATTAGATATATTACGATCAAAATCCAGAAGAAAAAATATTGACAAAACATATACCAAACAAAAACCAACACTTATCATCAATGTTAATGAAAAGTAATTATTTTTTATACTTTATTTATGTTGAAAAACTAACTGCACTTAAACTTATTATAGGTACTTAATTATTTTAATAATGATTATAGATGGTTAAAAAAAATTAATAATTTTTAAGAAATAGTTAATTGTTTAATAATAATTTAATATCATGTGTTTAAATCTGTATGGTTAATAATATAGCAGTAAAAACTAAAATGTAAACCTCACTATATATAAATTTTAAATAATTGAGATTAACTTTTTAATACAAAAAAAAAAAAATAATAATAATAAGAATTCAAGCAAGATTAAAAAATGCCCTAACATCTTATATTTTATTTTTATAGCACATTAAATATAATTTTTCCCACGTATTGTTTATAGGTATTTTTAATTTTTATTTTAAAACTATTAAAATACCCTGGCAAATGGATAGAATAATGCTTTATATTATATTTTTATTATTAAAAATTAATTTGATATATTTTATTGTTGCCCTTTTATATGTTAATAAAATCAGTTTTACGCATAAAATTATAAAATAGAAATATTACAAATATGTAATATTTATTCAATTTATTTATTCCTCCTATAAAGGAATAAATAAAACCAAAGCGTACCAATAAAATAAATAATAATATAATAATAACAATCGATACTTATATGGGCACATTAAAAAATATAATCGGTTAAGTAGGTAATCGATACAAATAATTATTTTGCATTGATCAACCACAAAGTTTATTTTATTTTTTGAAAATATTATTCAATTAAACAATAACCTCTTAATAAATTTCTTTTTTAGTTAAAATACATTTTTGTTGAAAACTTTTTTAATAATATACTCATAAGTCATAATAAAATGAAAAATATAAATGTTTTTTTTTTTTTTTTAAATTCACGGTTTTCTTTCGAAACACTTTCAGTGAAATAAATGATCTCATAACTTGTTAAACTTAACTCTGTACAAGTTAAGATATAATAATTAACATATGAGTTCGAAACAATTATTAAAAACAGGTATACATTTCAAAAACAACAATATTATGAAATAAAATAATAAAAGTTATTAAGATAATTTACACCAGATCATAAGATCACTTGAAAATTCATAAGCAGTTGAATAAGAGTAAATCGTTGACTAGCATCCAAATGTCAAAAACACTTGCTACGGAAGGCATGCACTCACTAGTTTTCATTCTCACATGTCCTCACCATCGCCCACCCACCTATGAAAACAGCAGACTCAGTTTTCTTTATAATATATATAATACATTTATCGTAAACTCTTCTATACCACCTTTACAACTTCATCCACGTGTAAATGAGGTATTAAAAATGTAATAAATTTATTGGACGTGATGTCGGAACGCCAAGAATGTGGTGCCAAAAATCTTTGTCGAGTCAAAGTATCTCTAAGTAATGTGAAGGTGCAATAATCTGATGTATATTTAACTATCTTAGCTATCTATAGGTATGTATAATAACAGTGTATTAATATTACGAAATAATCAACATTCTTAAACGGTTAATTATTAGTGGTTTAATTTAAATAATGTGTCTAAACTATTCTATGGTAGTTATTAGATTTCTTAGTATAAACATTTTGTGTACCCTATTTTTAATTCAACTTATTCTTCCTAGCCTATTCATTACGGCCCTTCATTATGATACAATATGTTTTTAGGATATTTTGAGTATCACAATTAATGCATTTTCTGCAAAACTTAGAAACTTGAATTTTCAATAGTTTTAAAAATCAAAATTCAATAGAGCGTTTATTTTTTATTTCTTAAATGTATTAATAATAAAAATACATGAAAACGACCGCTCCAACCCCATTTATAAGATATTTATATTTTATACGTTTTATTTTCTATCATACATAAAATAGCAATAAATAATTTATATGTTAAATAACAGAAATTATACAAACGAAAATAAAATGAAATAGATAATAGTGTATTATACTAGGTAATACACAAATAAATATATTTGTATTTATTATTTAACCAATTATAAAACCTAAAAAGATATTAATAACTACAATATGACTATATTTAAAATTTGACTAAGAACTGTGAACTTCAAAATAGTTCAAATAAATATAGTTAATTATATACCTAGTAGATTTTTGGGATAAAAAAAAAATCTAAAAAATTGTCATCAGAATAAAATTTAAATGTTTTCACTGAATAATACATATTGTTAATACTTAGCAAACTTATATTTTGATTACTAACTTTTTTCTTTTAATTGATAAACGTAGGTTTATAAAAAAACTATTTTAAGTTGTAAGTGAATAATGTATATTTTTAACACACGCGATATTTCAATCAGTCTTGACATTTACAACAAGAGTTCTTGTTCATTTAAAGTATTTGAGTAGATAATAAAATGAAATATATCTAAACGTATAAGTATTAAATATTATATAAATAATTTGCTATTGATAATATTTTTTTCCACTAATCTATTAAATTTTTTTAATTATTATACTGTAAAAATACTTCTATATACTTGAACATATTTTATTTTAACTTAACGTTTTGAAAATCAGTTTTTTAATTTTTTAATGTTTGGATAAAATTACTTTTATCATAATTGACTATCTAATATTTTAAACAACTTAAAAAAATGAAAATATATTACATTTCCTGAAGACATTAATGCTATATTAGGGTTAATACCTTATATATGTATTAATAATTATACTATATTTTATGTCATATACTTAATATCTATATAATTTAATGAAAAATACAATAATGTTTGCTATTTTTACTATTTACTGAAGACAATAAACTTAAATTTCATAATTTTTCATTATTAATACCGTACTTGATTACTCATTACCCGTTATCGAATCATATTTTATGACGAAGGTAATAAGTATAACACCTTACTATATATAATTAATTATTGTGATTTGAGAATTTTACCTCATAGTTGACTTCAAAAAATAGATAATTCTTGTAATAATAAAAAATAAATATTATGGTTAAAATAGTATGGAAAATTTAAAAATATATTATATATATAAATTAATTTAATTTAAAAAATGTTTATTGGTATAATTATTACAAGGAATTATTGTTTTATATTTATACTTGTTTAAGTAAATATTAGTTTACTAAAGTTAATCGACAATCATGAAAACATATTTTACTTTGTCATTTCTCAATATGAAATGAAGACCAGTGTAATTAATATAACTATACAAGTTCATTACCAAAGCGAAACGAATAATATTTTAAATTCTAACGGAGTTATAGAGTCTATATTTGATTTAATACGTCTTTAAGTCTAAATAACTTTCGACCAAATTAATTAATTGTATAATGTACTTTCATATAATTTATAACATTGTATAACTTTAATGTCTCATAATTTAAAACAAACAAATAATTAATTCCTTAAATTAAAGGTTAAATAGTATTTCAAAAATACAATAAATCTGTATTAATTTTATCGATAAGTGTCTCAAAATAGTATATTTTAATTTAAAAACTAAAATTAAATAATAATTATATATACATAAAATCACAATCTACAATAGTTTTCCACTACCAAAATCATTGATAACTTTACTTAGCCTTATTATTAGTACCTACCTACATATTACTATAGTTGAATTGTTTTTGTTGTTATTTTTAATATTAATAATTAAAGACAAAAAAAAAAAATAAATATTATTATTTTCCAGGCCCCGATCACGTAAGAAAATTGTAATCCAGACAATTTTTCAACATGCATAAGTCCGTAAGTATTCATTGGAAAGCTCATAAGCAGAAGAACGTATTGTTAAAATTAAATCCCTTCGTCGTTTCTACCAGCCCCTTTTTCCTCACTGATATCGAAAAACCCATTGGTTCGTGTGGGTGTGCATTACACATGATTTGCCATACCCAGTGTGCTTTTAAGTGTGAACAAATAATAATAATAATAATAATAAAAACAACAACACCAACAACAAAAACAACAATAATAATAATAGTAATAATAATAATACAAATAACAATGACAGAATAAAAAGGTCCTGTGGCGAGATATTATCGATTATGCCGTTGTGTTATTATTACTCACCACTGAAAACGCAATTGTTTCCAAAATGTCGATCGTGTGTAGAGTTATAGTCATCGGTGGACAGATGTAGCGATGGCTGATCACAATAATAATTATTATTCGTTCGCGTAACTGGTGCTGGTGTAACTCCCACGACGAAATTTTTAGGTGGCGCCTAAGCTCCGCGTCGATATAATAACGTCCGTTGTCGGATGAAACTATATTATTTGGTTTGATCGCTTTAAATGCGATTTTTTAATGTTTGCCATAAAATTATTATGCGAACGGTCTTGTCGTTCTACAGTATTCTACTTACTGCTCGTTGTGAATCAATGCATTCCTGAAAAATAAAAAAAAATAATACATTATTTTAACTAACGACTTAACTTATTACTTCTGTAAGGGATAATCGAAACGAATACACTTTGATTTAATAACTATATAATTTAACTGTGTTTCACATGATTTTACATACATCATGTTGTTAAGTTTTGTTTTTTTTTTTTTTTTAAATATGAATCACGTGTTTTGGCCCACAAAACAATATTCAAGCGTTTATAAAATAATTACATATAGTACTATAATGCTTAATAGTTAATATAATTATTATTCGTCGTGTAATCAATAATCTCTAATAAATTTTAAATATGTAAACTTTATCCATATCTGCCATGAGATAATTTTTTTTAAATTTATGATTATAAAAATGATGAATAATTCTATTGTCGTGTATACTGTATACTTAATATTTTCATAATTATACATTAGGTGTAATTGCAAATAATTGTTTTTATGTCACTGAAGATCATTTTATTATCGATAAAATATAAGTACAAATAAAATAATAAAAATATTTTATCATAAATCATGTGTAATTTTAATACACTAAATACAGTCTACATATATGAATGTTTCTTTAAAAAATAATGAATTAGTTATAATGCATTTATACCTACCAGTTAGTATATGAGTATTAAACATTTTTATATTATTAGAAGTAGTTACAACACTCTTCACTCACGAAATATTTTAATTTTTCACTATAATATGTTAAATGCGTATCCTGATTTCCAGGCAGAATATTTTTATAAATATTTCGGTATTTATAACTATACAAAACAAATAAGCTAAATAATTATTAATTAGTAAATATTTTTGATTTTATTCGTTTACTTATTTGATATAATTTGATACACGGATATCGTCATAACAAAATATTTTTTTTTTAAGTGCAATATGAAATTTTAAAAAACGTGGGAAGTAGGTGACTATTTTGCTGTAAAGAAAGTGTTGAATGTACTTCGTCATCGTGGTGTAAGTCACTTAACATTTATTTTGCTATAAATAGTACAGTAGGTTGAGTTATTTTATTCGAAAACATTGAATTTGAAAAGGACATTGTGTGTACAAAATAAAATGTATATTAAAAGTTTTAGGTACCTAGAAATAATATTATTTATTATTTATTTTTTTTTATTTTTATTCAGCAGCAATAACAATAATAATCATTGGATTTTAGAAGTTAGAGATTATACGAATATAGAAAATGAATATAATATATTTTAAAATATGAACAGAAATAAAAAAAAAAAAGGTAGGATATATTTAATAAAATATTATTAATTATATTAAATTGGGTTGGTATTAGATTAGGACATTAAGTTGTATAAGTTTAATAATTTTAAATATTTAAAAATTGTTTTTATGCAGACTGGATCGAGACTTAATGCCTCTTGAAGGTTATGGGCTATTTCGAAGTTGGCTTTGATGTTCCAAGTTTATGCCGTGGCAAATAATGCGTGTGTTTAATATAAGTATATGTAAATATTTTTTGCGTATAAAATATTAGTCTGGTTACTATCTAGTGATGAGATGTCTGTGGGCTAACTACACGTGGCTTATTCAAAGTCTGTTACACCTTCAACTTTGATTTACATTTTTCTGTTTTATGCAAACTTAAATTAAATATACTATTTTTCTTGGATAATGAAAATGTTTTAATATTTCGGTTAGGCTGGTTTAATTTTCATATGCCTTTTGATAATCTAGAAAAATTACACGGAATTCCTTGTTGTATCCCTAACTATTCTGGAATAACTATCTAATTTTAAGGATTTTTTTCCGTCGTTATTTTGCCATCTAAAACCGCTTTGATGGTCTCCTAGCACTTCTTTCGTCAATGATTTGATTCTATCTAAAATAAAATATGAAAATACCGTTTATAAGTTATATCTAACAGCGCTATTCTCTTATAGTTACAACAGACTCGCTTGTCGCTATATGGGTCAGATGTTTTCAACAAATTCTTCAAAAATGTTTAAATTTACTATAATTACATAATTGGCTAAGAAAGATACTAAAATTACTCAGTATTCATGGGTTTGTAAATTAGTATTTGTTTATACAAAATAAAGATTATTACATTATGACAAATTAAAAATATATATAAAATATAAATCAAATTATTAAACTTTTTTTATTCGAAACATTTGTTTTTTAGTACCATTAATTCAACTTTTAATTTTGTTATTATAAAACAACCCATTGTAACATAATATAAACATATTTTAACTTAGGTATACAAATTTAAATCTAATTTAATAATAAATCTTAATAATTAATATTATTTTTGGGGGCGTGTTTGAAACATCCGCAACCCCTTGTTCAATATATTTTGAAAAACAATCTAAATTTTAGATTCTTGTTGTGATTAAAATTTTAATTATACATAATGTTATGAACAACAGAAATATCAAAATGCGAATATTATATTTACAAAACATTAGTTGAAAATGAGGGTTTATAACGATTTTGATAAAGTGCAATAGATAGAAGGTATCTATGTCTTTTAATGGTCTAATACTGTTATAGCGCTGCCACTGGAACGTGATCAGAAAATGGTAAATGGCTATTAATTTTCGTAAGTACTGTTTGCCGAATTAAGTACAAAGAAACTATCGTCATTATACGTGTAGTTAAAGTTTAGACATTATGCAAAGTCTGCCAGTGAATATTCACGCGCCAAACATGATTTAAATATATTGCAATATTTTGTGTCCGAAAAAAAGGTAATAACAATAACACCTCTCACAGATTTTCTGAACAAAGTGATTCCGAGAAACACGCCATTGTGATATAGATAAAATTTAAAAATTTATAATAGATGATATTAACTTGTAAGTATAAAAATATTCAATATTTGTAAATTAACGCTATATTTTTTAATAATTAAATTCTAATTTTTAAAATATGTAATACTTAATTATGTTTTTAATTAAAAATCATAATTGTCTATACAGCGGTTCGAAACCACAGATATAACTAACACGATGTATAACTTATCACGTTAAAAAAAATAGAGTATTATTAAACATTATTAAACCTATTATTAATTTATGCTTATATAAGTATGTAAGTAATAATTACAATTTTATACGATGTTCAAATTATTATAGATTGTATCTTCATCAAAAATAATATTAATATAATATATATTTAACAGGTATATATTATCGTTTAAATTATTTTGGCAATTTAATAATTTGTTTGCAGTAACACAACTAACTCGATTACGGATTTTATTTTACATTCGAAAATATTAAACTTAGCATACTTAAATTAAATAACAGTAAGACCGATTTAAAATAATATTATAACGAAAATGATGAATGACAACTTGGAAATATTTTAAGAATGTTAATTCATAGAAATCGAAAGAATTTTAACAATATATAATAATGGTTAGATTTTATGTAATATACACGTAATATTGATAAACACGTAAATATCATTTATACTATGAAAATTGTTTAACTAAAAAAAAATGTTTGCATATGATATATTTTGAATAATATTTAATTAAAATTAAATTATAAATTTAAATTATATATTATTAGAATGAAGTTAACTGTTTTAGTTAAAAGTAGTATATTAATATGGAAAAGAAACGCTTTGAGTTACAATTGATTTAATTATACCTATAACTTAATAACTCGCAAATAGGTACACGTTTTTGTTATAGGTAGTCTACATAGTTTTAAAATTTTTTTCACTGCATTTAATACAGATTTTAATCGATTATTGAACACTTTATTAAAATAATATTTACATAGTACTAAATTAAGCTCTGATTATATATTCCATTTTTAAATAATCAAATGAAGTTAATTAGTCTTAAAACCGCGTCATTTTATAGTATAAAAATTTAATACACTCTGTTTAAATAGATAGTTTTTAAAAAAATCTAAGATTTTTTCTGAAAAGTCAATAAAAACAGCAGAATCACGAAAATAAAGTGTGTAAGATCGCATTTTTTTTATTAAACAACGCCCATTTCACTATTTATGATTCTACAAATATGGTTATTATTTTTACTATAATAATGAATAAATTAAATTGTTTTTTTTTTTTTTTTTAATCAAATATATTTATTATTTATACTTTTGTTAGTTGATGATGGCTTAAAGTTTTTATAAATTAGTAAACAATATAAAATTAATTCAAAAGGAATTAACTAACGTGAATTATTATGAAAAGTTATAATTTTAAAATTGTAATATAATATATAATTGGATGCTTACTTGAAATTTAAAATGGAAACATATTAAATGCACATGTGTGAGTAGTTTTTAATAAATGTAGATTTGTCTGAATTCCGCAGTGCTAAAAAAAATATATGACTGCAGACTAAGATGTTCAGCAGAAGTTAAAATAATCATGACACGTGAAATATATTTAATAAGTACACATAACTATAATAGCTTTAAATATATAGCATTTATTTAAAAAAAAACACTATCTAGAGTTTTAATAATATTTTGTTTTTTATATTCTATTTTTTAAAGTTAACCATTAGATAAACAATACAATTCTTCTATGGCATTATCGTGTACTTTGAAAAAGAACATTATTCTACTTTTCACCGGTTTTTTTCTTAATAAAAAACAAAATTACAAATCAACTATTTACTAGGTTTTCTTCAGAGCTCAGGCTAAGTATGTCCAAATTAACTTCAAATAAATAATATTAGAAATTTAATATTAAACATATTATTTTATTATTATAAGAATCAGAAGTACGAGTATTAAATCCGTTGATATTATTATTAAAAAATGTTAACTGCTTATATATTTAATTTAAATCGAATGAATAAAACTAAAATTAATATATAATTTAATATATATATTTATAATGATTTAAATTAAAAATGATATTAATACAACATACTTACTACTTAGTAGTTAGTACACTGAATTATTACAAAATATTTTGTTCTCACACAGATATAAATTATATTTTTAATTTTATGCTATAAAAACAAACAGTATTAGTGCCTTAAAGCTAAGATTAAAAATTAAGTTTTTATTATAAATTTTAAGTCATATGAATATATCATTGTAGTTTAAATTATATTATAGTAGTTATTTAGCATTATAATTTAGTTTATGATTTAACTAAAATTTGTTAAAGTTTATTATATGTTTCGCCTTTTTAAATTATGACCATACATTATTTTTTTTGTTTTAATATTTGTTTACACAAAATAGCTATTTAATGATTAAACCGTGTAACTTTCGCTCTTTTAAAAAAAATTATGTTAACATAAATCATTTTTATAATAATCTGTTTAAGTTTTTATACACCATTATGTGTATAAGAAATTAAAAATTAATAACATTTTTTATTTATAACAAAGAACTTATCGCTTAAATTTTATATTTTTTCTAATAGAAACCTACTTTAAGCTTTATTCCTGGCAAAAGCAAGAGTTTCTTGAATATAGTTTGTTTTGCATTCCGGATTGATGTGGTTACAAAATGTCGTGTCAGAAGCCAATCGATGGTTGACCGGTCAAAAAACTTTGTAAATAGATTATTCGGATTTCGTGGTTTTAACCCTTCTCCCTCTCTGGATAGCGGCTTTGAAGTTATAAATCACCACGGCATACTACTATACTACATTCACTTTGCCGCAGGTAATCAATCGGACATATTACTCAGACTATAGGACTAGAGAACTAAGGTCCGAGAAAATGTAATATTTGAAGAACAAATACTAAAAAGCATTATACTTCACTAAAATTCTGTAAATTATTGACTTATACGATTTGTTTAAATTTTGAATAAGCTATGCAAACACAAAATTATTAGGTATCAAGTTTATTAAGTTCAAAACATTTATTTATGAAACACTAAATCGATCAATGTTTGGAATACGAAATGTAGAAGTACATAACTTATCTTCCTTGAACAAAATTGTCCATATCTGCTATCAAAAAATTTTACAAATGTTCGATATAAATTTAGTCATGCTAGTAAAAAGTAATGTAAAATAATAAGAATGTATATCACTAGAATAGTGTTACTTAAAACAGTAAATCATCGTTAAAAACATTGAGTAAATTCTACAAAAAGTATATGTACATGTCATAATAAATGGAAATTACACATACATTATACTTATTTAATAAATAATAATTAATAATAAAACTTATAGTTATACCATGTACTTAATAATAATTGTAGTAATGCTAATTTCCGTTATTATTATTATTATTTTTTTTTTTATCTCCTAAGGTTGAAATATTTATAAATTATGAGAACAAAAATGGTCTAATAAATTTTCAAAATAATGTGGGATTTTGGTGTAATCATATGTATCTACTAACCCAACTGTTATAATCTATAAAACTTTCATGCACATAATATAATTATGATATAATTTATACGCTTTGAAGGAATATGTTGATGTTGAATTATAAATATAATATAGTTTAATTTATCATAATTCAAAGTACCCATAAATGCTTGAATAATAGGCTCTACTAAAAAAATCTTCTGGTTAGTACTATAAGAATACTTATTTACGTTTATAATACAAACACAATTATATTACATTTTCAAGAGTTTTAATTATAGGCACATATAAAATAATTAAAATACATAAATAGTGCTTAAAAACTATTTAAGTAAACAAAATACATAAATTACAATTTAAATGTTTCTTTTGTTTCAAAAGTTTATGTATAAAATAAAATAGAATGTTTTTTATCACATCTATTATAAATATTTTTTAAATTAAGTTTACCTTTTCTAATTTAAAAGTTGAATAGGTAAGCATCGTACTACTTAAATTTAAGTGATTTAAATCATTGGTTAGTTTACTGACTTTAATTAAAAGAACACGTTAAAACATACTTGTACTCGTACATTAGTAAGATAGTTTAATTATTCCCCCTAAAATACGGAAAACACATAATATTCTTATGGGTTAAGTTTTCACTCAATAGATAATATGATATAGTAATTGAAGTTCATGTTGACCAAAGTATGACGTACCAGAATATTAAGTGCTTGAAATCTAGAATAAATCCTTAAAAACCAATTTCTATTGGTATAGAATAGTTGTTCTAAATAAAATATACAGCCTTACACTAATTGCTTCCAAAAGTTTATTTATTGCAGACCAAAATGGAGCTTATATAGCTATCTAACTAAGATATTATTATAGAATTTTGATAATGGGTGATAAATCTCTAAGAAATTATCGAATTATTGAATATAATATAATATTTTTCAAAAACATTTAATTTTTTTTTTTTTATAATAGCATCATCTTGATTTCAGCTGTCATTGGTTAAACTTGTTAACAGATATTATGCACATAACTATCGTATTTCTGGCATCTTGTCGCTTTTGATGGCGACAAACGTCTGCCATTGAAAACTTAGTTGTCGTAGCATCGTTTGAAAAGTTTCAGTGTTTATCGCCACCGTGGATGACGAGTGAACCGTATTGTGTATAGTATTCCATCGTTTACATGAATACTTTGCATTAAGAGTGAATGGGACGCAAAAAGTGGAAAGTGAATTTTTAATTATTAAGCGAATATCTATTACGTATATGATGAATTATTTATTTTAAACGTAACTAGACAAATGGCAACGCAACAACGCTGGTGCAAAAACCAATATTAATATTATAATATCAACCGAGTTGTATACTATAAAAAGAAAATATCTTATAGCCCATCAAGAAGCGCAATATTAGTAGAATTTCAATCAGTCGAGGACCTAGGTGATTAATGACGCGTTCGCGAACCCTTTATTACAGATCGTTTAATCGCAATGTTAAGACAACTGTTTTATTGCAATGGTAGTAATACAGTATGCACTATGCATGCGTCATCTCAATTGTCTTGAATCTTCTTTACAGCCATTTCACACTTCTCTGATCTCTGTTGACAACTGTGTTATCTAAAACATCTAAAGATAATTTGACTAAAACGTTTACGATTGAGAAAAATCTTTTTTGAGTAAAAATATTTTATACATCCTAAGTTGTATTGGTAGCATTCAAATAACAAATCGAATTTGTACTCAAGTTAACTAATACTGTGTGCTACATTTTAATACCAGAAAACTTATAGTTTTCGTAATATGTCCGACTAATGTATTTTATGTTACATTTTTACTATCACAGCAAAATATAAATTCACTAGTAAAAAATCATATCTCTAATTTATTATTAGAGATAATAAAATAATAAAATAATATAATTATTTATTATTTATTTATTTTTATTTATTATTTATCATTAATTTCTTATAGAATTAGAAATTCGATTTTAAATAAGTTCGAACAATAACGACCTTAAACAGTTTTATGAAGACTTTGTTACTTACTCGTATAAACGCGTATGTCAATGAAAGTTTTTTAATATTACATAAAAATAATTTCTTTAAACTAAACATTTGTTTTAAAAAATAAGATAAGACACGTGGAAGAAGCTCATTCGTAGTCAAGACAATTAACTTGTACAATGTACAAATGTACACCATATTAGATGATAATCTTACATTTAAATGACATAAATTTATTTTTTTTATTTATTATTTTAATTCTCAGACCGCATATTATCTTTAAAACAAAATTGGAAAACCTACAGAATTTGGTTATAACTTATTGAGCATTCACATTAATGTACAGTTTTTAAATTTTTATATCTGCAAAACTTTTCAATGAAGAAAAATGTGGTTAACTATAACGATAATAGAACATTTAAAAATATTAAGCCGTTTAAATAAAAAAATTAAAGTACAATGATTATCAAAATATAAAAATATTATCATCAATTATGTACAAAATTATCTTATGTTTTTTAAGTTTTTAATTATATTTTTACTGTAATTAAATGTTCAAAATAGTTTGTGAAATTCTAAATAACAATAACAATTTAATAAAATGTTATTACCATAGGATACTATAACATCTGAAGTTATAGTGAAATAATAAAAATGCTAATAAACTTCTAATTAGAAAAGTTGTTTAAATATAAACAAAATGTGTTTTAATTAAATTTATACAGTTAACGAGGTATAATTTGATCACACATATTTAAACACAATAGAAATTTAAACTTTTCAATCACAATAAATTTACGAAATTGTATTTTATTTAGTTTTTAACTTAATACTTTATCCTATGATGGAACTTCCATTAATACTTTGATAATGATTATTTAACCAATTATCTGAAATATTCACATTACGTGACCTTAATATTCTGCATTTCTTATCGTAACAAAATATTTTTGTTCAACAATTTTATTTTATAGAATCTACAGATCTTAGTAGCTATAACATATACCTACTTAACATATAAAATTAAGCCATATTTACTCAATATGACAATAATAATTATAAAACTGATTTTTTTAAATACTCAACTAAATTATTTTTAATGTAAAATCTAATACATTTTGTAATTTTATTTATAGATGAATTGGTTTAATTTTTTACAAATAGTTTTAAAATTAATGCGAACTCTTTTTTGTTTTAATTATGTTTAAAAATGATACTACTATATTGCATTATACAGATAGTTAGTTAATCACAAGAACAATACAATTACGTTTATGATAGAAAAGACTTAATATTTTAATACTTCTCTAATGGTATATTTTAATTTTCAAACAACAAGACAATAAATGTGCTCTCCAAAAAGTATCTCCTAATCTCTATTACCCTCCTTCAATTTTTCTATTCTAACATCTTAAAAAATAAAAAACTAAACCTCATTTGCTTATAGTGTAGCATTAATACGTTATAAAAACCATTTGGTTGTTATCTCCTGTATTTTAGAGGCGTCGCCTGCTATCTCTAAAACTCGTATTGTACATTATAAATATTGTATACAGATGGCGGTGACGAAACGCCATAGTGGCGACACATAGACAACGTCTGTCATCACGTATCGTAGTCCGCGTTGCCCTCCCCCTGATAGGCCCCGAAACCTGTGAAAAGTCAAAATTAATATATATATATAATAATAATAATAATAATAATAATAAAAGAAAAGCAGAAGAAAAAAAAACAAAATAAATAAATGATTGATCGAATAGCACCCCTCGGATAGTGTAAATTGCTTATCCAAAAACTTTGACCCTACACGCTTACACGGTTACAAAATGGGGAGCATCCGTATATGTGTGCATCAATCATATCGGCAGCACTAGATGATAGCGAGTCTACATGTGGATACGTCGATCTAGTGTGCTCTTAACAATAAACCCGGAAGGTCGTGTATACAATGCATGTAATATTTGTACTTTTAAAATGAAATGTATCGGTTTTTTTTTTTTTTTGCTTTTTTACGTCAAAGCCTGTGAGATAAAGTTACATATATACATCCACATACGATACGTTAAAGTAATAACAATGGGACATGACAGAACAAACGTCGCGTAGGTATCCTACAATGCGCCAACAATTCATATACACATGCACACACTGATACTGGTCTACCGATTATTTTTGCGAACCTATTTCGAAAATTTGGACAGAAAACGTTAGTTGGCCAAATGTTGAGCACACGTCATGCTTAACTTTACGACTCAAAGAAAGATTTGATGTACCTATAGTTATTATATAAATGATGCATCATTACTATTTATTCGTGACCAATAATTCCGAATATAAAAACCTAATTCGAAAAACGATTATAGATAAGTGGAACTCATGGTTTATTTTTGTTTTTTAGTAAAATTAAATTTTTATTCGATACGTATAATTAATTTGTATTCACGAAATTTGTTTACGTGCTATCGACAAATAACTAAACTGTATAACTGTTCAACTATTTATTCTATTAAATAGTTTTACTTTTTAAGTTTTAAGCTAAGCAATGAATATATTGATTTTATAACGACAAATATTAGATATGTGTATTTTTTGTGTCTAGTATCCACCTTTTAATGTAGTGTAAAAATGCTTTGATTTTAAATTTTTAGAATGACTTCAGGTAAAAATTTAGATCTAGTTGGTACTTTGGGAGAAAGGGAGGGGGTTAAAAGTAATAAATTATTAATTCTTTCAAATCATAAGAACAAAAATACTTGATTTTTTATGTAAAACTTGTTTTTGACTAAATTATTTATTTATTTAGGTTATTCCAAAAGGATTTAACCGTAGAAACATAATTCTCATTTTCTATGTATCATATAGTTTTCAAAATTTTTTGAACTCATTTTAGACATTTAAAATGTTTTTTCTTACTATAAACTATTGGCTGGGAAAATATTGAAAATTTAACACAAGTTGTTCTTAATTCTTATGTATTAAAAATACATTGGCACAATTAGTGGTATAGTTAAGGGGGGAGGGAGGTTAGAGTGTTTTTATCACACCCGCCTCCCTTCATTAATTATTATTTAATTATTTCAATATTTAGATTAGGTTATTTGGATATTTTAGAAGCTGTTTTAGTGTTATTTTATCTTTACATTTTTACTTTTGCACCATATGTTAAGTTCGCTGTCAAAAATTTGACTATTTATCTTCTTGGTACTTTGTTTTCAAACACTAGTATCTTATTTTTTAGTTGTATAGTTGTAGACTATACCTCACTGCCAAAAGTCATCGAAGATCTTATTTTAGTTACATATAACTTTACCTTAGTTTCTCCAAAGTCTAAAGAACAGCTTCGATTTGAAGTATTTATGAAGTGCAAAATATGCTTTTATTTTCCATTGTAATACTAATATTAAAATAAGAAAAGATATTTTAATAGCTATATCAAAAAACACTTCATAAAATTTATATCCTATCAGAATCATTTTTCGTTTACGAATACAACGATATATCATTGAATCCAAATTTAACTATCCATTACAGTGACCTACTCCACAGTCCACACCTAATCAACAGCTAAGTGGCACCTTCCCACTTACTTACTTTTTTAATAGTGAATTTTTAATTATTAGGAAATTAATATATTTAAGAAAAAAACTAAATTTTTCTAATTTATATAGATATCTAACAAAAATATTTAAAAGTTTCAAAAAATATAGTAAGATAATTTAAAATAAATAAATCAAAATATTTATTTGAATGTATAAATACGTGTACGCATAATATAAAACAAATATGAGTTTTAAATCATTAGTTGCATATCGTTAACAGATGACATTTCAAGACAGAAGTTTAGAAGTAAAGATTCATGCTAGAGTGAGGGTGCATACTTGTATCTTTGGTTTTTTTTATTATTGATTTTTCATAAACACGAAAAATTATGTATTATTTATTGTTAAAATAAAAATACATGCTTTCCATATATTTTACTGAATGATTTTTAATATTTCACTGAATTTATATTCAGTGAATCTACTAATGTATTCCATTGGTCACTTTTGTAATTCTGTGGATTACTAAGATTGCTTATATGAATTTTACTTGACGAATACGAATTTTTGACATGATTGACTTATTTGGTTTTTCTCTTATATCACTTCTGAGCCTTTTAGTGTGTTGGTTTATATTCACATTTTTTGATTGAGGTTTTTATCGTGTTTATGAATTTACTTATGGTTTCATCGATTTGAGTTAGGTGTTTTGGTATTTATATTTTAGGGAGTATCCGCGAGATCTTGACTTAGATCATATGTAAATTTTCTCCAGCTTATGTAACCGTCAGAGTTTGAAGGTGGTGCAGTTATTGGAAAATTGTATAATACCGTTATTATCATAATGTGGTCGGATGATAAATCGTCAAAGTTAAGGTTTAAAATTCTAATTTAAACGGGATTCTTACTATGGCGATGTCTAGTATGTCCTATTTTGTTTTCGTTCTAGTTGGGAAATACATGGGAGTATCTGAAACTACTTATAAGTATTAATTTTCATACGCATTTTTGTAAAATTTCTTGTCTGCTCTGTTTTTTTTAATGACTGTACCACATGGGTTCTTGGCGTTGAAGTCACCGCACCCGCTGCAATTAACCAGCCGTTATTATGATTTATTAATTGATCTTAAGTCATTTGGTTCTAATGCAGAGTATGAGAATTTTTATACCACAGTTATTAATTTTTCTTTATTCACCATTTTTATTCTAATACTTGTTGATTGCAGTTGATGAATTAGAATAGCAGTTCAACAGTGAGCGGGTGATCCACGCTTTGGTAGCAGGTCCGTTTCTGTAACAGTGTAAATTTGTAATTTTAAATTTGTAGTTAGAGATAAATAAGTTTCGCTTAATAGTATACTGTCAATTTTATATCGTAGAATAAATGGGTGTAGCTCATGGATTTTATTTATTATTCCGTTGGCGTTCCAGTAAGCTTATTACTAAGTATACTTGTAGACAAAAAGTAAATAAAGAAGTTTAGGGTTTTTGGGTCATTTTCAGATGTCAAGGCGTTCAGAGAATCGTTGATAATTGTATTATGTCAGATATATTGATTTAAGATTTTACTTTGTTTAATGGTAGATGGTGATGTTAGAGAGGAACCTTTTGTGATTTGAACGAAGCTTCTAGAAATTGATGTTGATTTTTTCGGATGAATGAGTTTTAATGAGGATTATGAAACCTTTTTGAAGGTGTTATCTCAAAAATTGTTTAATCTTGTCGATATATTTGCTACGTGGGGGTAGTAAAGACAACCACGATAGTTTGTTGTATAATTACCATCGCAATTGCGCAGGTCGAATCTTTTATCTTGAATTTCTTACAATTTTTAGCAGCGTGGTTTCTAGAGTATTTAATGCTGCATGTTTAGATGTCCACAATGTTGTGATCCATGACCAAAGCGTTGACATGCGAAATACTGGGCGGATCCAGTTTCTTAAAAAATTCTACTGTTATGCTTATATAGAAACAGTATTACCAGATAGTTTAGTATTGATCTTGCGAGGCTGACCCAAACGTTTGAATATTTTTATAATGAAACCTTGGTATGTAAGTTCATCTTACTATTTCTCTTTGGATTTATCTGCGGAGATATTCTTTAATACGTCTTTAAGGGTACGATCAGCAGGGTGGTTGCAAATGTAGAAAGAGGTATCTTGAGTTTGAAGAAATGAATAAATTGTTCGGAAGTTTCGTAGATTTTTGTATTTATATGCATTTAGCCTCGTAAACTGAATGCAATATAATTTAAAAATGTGCTTACTACATTGAGCACAAAGTGGAACATGTGTCTGTATTGATAGAACCTGACTTGATCAAGTGAGATCATTGGTAATTATGTCGAATGGACCTATAAAATTATTACTTATTATACCGGTGTTTTTTTTTTCAGATTTTTGGTATTTGAGGATTATTATATGTTCCGTTAAAATTATTTAAAACAATTGTATTGTATATAAATACATGCAATAAAATTATAAATTGTCAAACATTATGTTAAAATATTTCGGTATTTAAAGTAATTTTTATAATTAGGTAGCTAGCACATACAGGTAAAATACAAGAATACAATTTTTTCGTTATAACAGAATCTGTTAACATTCAATATACGTAATAATCATTAATCATACCTCTACTTACAAAAAATTAAGCATGCCATTCTGCATGTTTGATTTAGTCTTTTTCGTATTACGAATATGACCGGTAAAAATCGAAAGCGCTTTATATTGTTTATTAGCAAGTGACAAGTATTTTGTAAAAGGTTAATTACTTCGGCGGTTTCTGTAAACAGTGTATCAACAAAAACTCTAATTATTTTGATCCTATACTATTCCACGTACATAACATCCGTATTATGATAAAACTATCTATCTGCATCTCAAACCGTGATATTTTACAATTTATAAATTACATTCGACTGTAATTGGTAATCCTCTTATCTTACATAGACTATTTGACTCTTTTATTTGTAAATAACTAAAGCAAATACTTGCACAATACTTAAATTTTCTTTGAAGAATAAAAACTGTTGATAATTTTATAATTGGGACAAATATATTTAATTAATAGTAATACACTAAATATTAAAAAAATAATTAACAAAATTATAATTTAAAAAAAATTATTTGTTTTTAAATATAAATTAATTTAACAACCATTGAATAATATCATGTTGAAAGCAATAGAACAAGGCTTATCTAGATAACTGGTAAATTTCAAGAATTACAGAGAAGATCCGAAATTAATATTTAATTGAGAATTACGAGCTACGCAGGGCTGTTGGCTAGGGAGCAGAACGAAGATAGACGTACCAGAGCGTACTTAAAATGGATTTTCGTCCTTCCCGAAGAGGTCGTAAATATAGTAGTTTCACGCCAAGCACATTGGATAATAGGATTTTATTCGGAAACGGCAAAACAAGTGAAACCCGTAAAATAAACATTACAGGTTTATATATTAAATAGGTACCTGGTATAAAATATATATAAAAAATAAATATTTAAAAGTAAAACTATAAAGCTAGTCTATATTTATATCGAATACTGTTTAAAATCCTATTTGTTTTTGTTAAATCCAAATGTAGAAATAAATAGATAAAAATTTAATTTATTTTAAGTTTTAAAATTCTATAGGTAGATAGAATATCAAATAATTTACATTTTATTACACTTAAATGTTTAAATTTTTGATATAAATTAAAATTAAAAAAAAAACATATTATCACTATAATAATTTTAGACCTATTAATTGGCTGTTCAAATTTGCAATCAAATACAAATAAATATATAATAGCTATTAAAATATATATTATTAAAAAAAAAAAAAATTGTACAGAATATAAAGTTCAGTTTATGACCAATCATCTAACTATGCTCTTATTCGGAAAATTCTTCTGATTTGAGTTTATATTGACTTCATTATCTTTGATAAATTATTAACATTTTTTGACTATAACAACAGTTAGTTTCAACTTTTTAACAGTTGCTATTTTTCTCATGCTTATTACTATAGTCATATAGGAACACTAGCAAAAACATTTGATAATCATCTTCTTACAGTTCCAATTAGACTACCGATATCCGATCGATGGACATCTTCTAGCGACATTTGTAAACTTTTGCGACACGTCTTTTAACCAAAATAGTGGTTACAAAAAACATATTTATACAATATCATCGTACATCCATTACGATATGTATCACCATATCAAGAATCTAAAATTGCAAAATATATTCCATTGTATATTGATGTAGATCATATCACATACTTATTGTGATCTATGTATGCGTAAAATTATTCTCTATATTTTAAAAGTACTTGAAACAGTAAAAAGCTTGAATGGCATTCAAGCAAATTATTAAGTCACCAATTTTCCATTATATAACTTGTATTAGTTTTTGGTCTATGAGCGCTCGTGAGGAACTTTTCAAAACCTTTAAACTTCAATCAAGGTCTATAATCAGGTTCTTATAACCTATTCTACTGTTTATTTATCTCATATTATATAATAGATAGGCTTATAGCAAAACAACTAAAAATTATTATTCTGTTTTAAGCACTGCTCTCGAACTATATTTTTGTGTAAAATGCATGATGCAACATATTGTTCTTATGAAATATTTTATTTTATTTATTATTGTATTAACATAATCATTTAGTACGTGTTAATTTAAGGTCATTGACTAATATTTATGTTCATATAATAAACGAGCGTTCTCGACACGGCCAGTCGACACTTTAACATGCCGATCGTCGAGAATAAAAGTAGCATACTGGTACGTTTGACGTGGGAGGGCGTACAACGGAGCTAATTAATACCTCCTGCTGATAGCGTGGGCGACCGTAACTATGTATTATGTGAAGCGTTTGTCTGACCGGTTGCAGTAAGTCGCAACACGTAAACACGTGCAAACTTGCCGATCGGTCTGTTCTCGGTGACCATGTGCAAATTCGGCGATTACGGTAAATGGTGATTGTTTCATAGCGCTTATTATACAAGTAACAGTGTCGGATGTCGCGATAGTCTAAGACGACACATGATGTATTGAATTACCGATACCAACTGGTTTGTTACAGGTAATAACCAATTGAGGAAGCACTAGCAGAATCTAAGGATAAACCAACGCACTGTGGCGCTCTGTCACGACGACGACATTGCAACACGGGCCATTACCGTGCACGGTGACCGGAACTGATAACAGGTGACGACGGATACACGAACGCCAACGACGACCGCCAACGACGACCGACACCAAGCGTCTTCGAATCAAGACGTCGAGATTTACCGGAACCTAAGAACGATCGGACATAGGTATCCGTGCGTTGCATCACGTGTTGTCATATGGCATGGTGCCACTGGTTGTCTCCGTGCATTGAGTTTCCTCGATTGCCACCAGTCGTCTGCGCGTGACGTCTGGATTCGTCGGGCGTCTTCGCGTTGTTGACGCGATAGACGATACCAGGCCTGTAAATGCGGGTACGGAGTTAAAAAATGGGGATTACACCTACGGCTTTACGAATACCGACGTCCACCACCAACAGAAACACAAAGAGCTCAGAACAAACAAGCCACAGTCCATTCAGAGTTTCTTGAACTCAACCAAAACAATCGTAAACTATGACGAAAAAATCACTAACTCTGTAACAATATTTATTAATTTAGGATTTTTCTAATGTTATGTTTAATATTTTTTGTTATCGTTAAAATTTATTTCTATTTGCCCATAAAATAAAAACCTATATATAATTGTGTTGCATAAACATCTTATCCGTAGTTTTCATTGTACCATTTAAATTTATTATATTTTAGTCCGTTAAATTAAGTGGTTGTAAACTACAAATATAATTAACTATTTATAGTATAAATTATGCTTTTACTAGTTTATCATGCTGTATAATGGTAATTAAAAATATAAACTAAAATATGTCTAATGGCTATTAGGGGATAGCAGTGTAATAATGCAATTCACTTGGTCGTTGGTTCATTAATGGAAGTTGAGTGCCTGCAGTCACTGAATAGTAGGTACTCATTTGAAGATATATGGACTATCCGAGGTTATTAGATAATATATGTAAATTTATCCTGTGGTTTTCGCTAGTATGTGTATTTAATTAACTTTAAATTTAGTTAATGGTGTCAATGATGTGTATTTTGTATTTGATCTTATGGTTTACAACTTATAAGTATGCCATCGAAAATCATATTTGTTTTATGAATATTTTTTTAAATTATGGTTTTTATTTTTACTAACTCTTTTTGAAATAAAAATAAAATACTAGCCTACGTTTTCAATAAAAATTCTACAACTCAGTGTTTAAACAAAAATTTAAATTCATTATTATCAAATACTGCATTTGGTAACTCCATGAAAATAGGTGAACAGAATCTAATTACCTTCTACCCCCTCCTTCGCATTTCCTAAAAATTATTATAGTTATAGTTATCGTTACTATTGACCATTCAAAAGTTAACATACTATGAAGAAAAAATAAATATTTTTATACTTATTATGCATATTTTGTTGCCATAAAAATATATATTTTATAATTATTAACTGTTATTTTAAGTATTATATTACTATATCACAAAACACCTTATGATGTAATATGTATAAAACTATTTTGTTATTCTATAGTAAGTATTATAAACTAAAAATTAATTATTTGTAATTTATAATATAGGTTTCATACTTTATATAAAATTATTTAAGCTCCTTACTTTTTACTTTTTAACAACCAAAGAAGGAGACGTAGCTGATAAATGTGATAAAATCCTATTAGAAATAATACTCGGTATAAAATCTTTTGGTTTTAAATAGTTTGAACAAACATTAAAGTTTAGACCTATATTTAAATATTCAAAAATCTCCTTAAGTTCATTTATTTACAAGTTATTTACTAATTTGACTAATCTTTATAAACTGTAATTCATAATAAAATCAATAAATTCAGTGTAATATGATTTATAAATTATTTTCATGAAAAAAGCTACTCACATATTCAAGACTTTTGAACCAAATACAAATATAACCTTATCAACTTCTAATATCGTTTTTAAGTTGTATAGCGCATATTTTTTTAGATACTATTTTTAAACTTTTCAAAATTTTAAACTAACAGAACTAACTAAAAAAAAATAGCAAATTATTTGCTATATTAGCTCACATAATTTATAGTAAAATAACATTAAACGTAATATAAATTATATAAAAATGTAATGTACTTACATTTTCATACCTATATCTTTTTTTTAGCCATTGTTATATAAATAACAATTAGAATAAAGTTGTAATTTTGTTTTAAGAAGTAAAATATAGGCAATTTATCTCATGGTTATTAAGAAACTCTATTTACCTGTATAAGTTCCCAGTATTAACAATAATGTTATTTATAGTGTTTTTTTTTTTTTGTAAATTTCTACTAAAACTTTATTTATTTATTTTATTTTATTTGCAAAAGTATCAAAAATTATGAAACAATTTAAATTTTTAGAAAAAAAATTATTTTTACTGTATTTTATTTATTAACTTTGAACTCGATTATAACTAATGAAAAAATTATTAATATTATCATAATTATTAATTATTCTTCTTTATTATAATGAATTATAAATTACCATTTTAAAATATTCAATAATAGAATAAATGAATATAATATGTTTTCAAGAAAATAAACTCATTGTCTACTACCAAATAATCGTTATTTCTTTATTTTATTATTTACGTCATGTCATCTAACGATCAATAAACTTTAGATTTTGACAAACTGCAATTACCTAATTACACGTCAAACTAATGTAGAAAAATTACAATATGTATAGTGTTTATACACATAAGGTTTATTTAACACTAATAATTAAACAATAATTTTAATTTTAATACCAATAAATTATTGAAAAACCACCATGTTTAGTTTAATTTATGTAACAAATAATTTATGTTTGCTTTTTATTGAAAGGATTATCTAGGAAGAAAAAATTATAAAACAGACTACTATTTGTACACAATTTTCTTTTAATACCGAAAATATTAATTTCAAAAATGTCAAAAACATGTATTATATCATAAAAATTAGTTCCCTTAGGGGTTTTTTAAACTCGGTTTAAAATAAAAAGAAATTATTTCTCTTGAGATAAATATTTTGACCTGTAAATTAATTTTACATTGATTAAAATTAATTCAACTATATTTCAGATATTTTATGTTATAAATATGTTTTTATGATAGAATTTCAACGTATAAAATATTGTGAATCTCCTTTTGTAAATTAGGTATGTTAAACTGTAGATTTTTAGCTTTCAAATGATTGAATAGTATAAATATTAAACAATATACAATAACTAATAAAACAATGAAATAAAAGGTCAGCACAATCTATAAATTCTATTATACCTGACCCTTTTTACTGTTAAAACAGATCGTATATACAATCGATTATTATTTAAATACCAAACTAGCATTTCTACCCTTAATGATTTAAACCATTTTTGTACTCGGCAACATTTGTTAATGTCGGTACATTCATTTAAAATATTCAGAATAGAAGCTCATAAAATATCCACTTTTCACAAAATGAGTAAATAAACATTATAAAACATTATTTCGTAAAAAATAGAGACGAGTTGATCGCTGAAAACAGTCAGAGTTTTATGTATATTGTATAATAGTTTCTTCTTATATATATACTAAAATAAATTTAATAACATTATATTGTGATTTGATTAACAAAAATATAATTTTCTAAAAAATAAATTTCATGACTTTTAAAGTTAAAAAGACTAAAGTATATTAAATTTAGGGAATAAGAAGCTAAATAAGCTAATGTATATTATTTAATTTTAAATTTAAATATCCAAAACCAAAAAAAAAATAAAAAAAATAAATTTTAAATGTAGCAATACATATTTAATAGTTAAAATAGTTTTAATGTTATTTTAGTCGTTAGTACAACAATTAAAAGCAATAATACATATTATATCTATAGAGTTGGTGACAGTATAAATATGACATATTGATTAAAATAGTATAAATACAATCATATAAAAATTACCAAAACAAAAATGTATAATATTGTACCTATTATTAATTAGATTAAATAACGGAGTGCTAAAATAAATATGCTATTCACCATATTTTTATAATATAATTACTCTTTCCTAAAAATTTAAAATTTATATCTAAATTAAATATTTGTATTTATTATATTTATAAGAACTAAAATTATCCAAAGAAATATATAAGGTGCTGATCATAAGAAATACTTTCCAAAATAATTTACAAACGTGATTCCAATTTAGTGCAAAGTATAAAAAATTGAAATGCACACTTTACTTTTAATCTTTTTGCTTGTCTACATACTTATAATATTTATATTACTTATATTAACTCATAATTTTAACTATAAAATAAGTCAAAAAATATCAAATAAAATACTTGATATACAGTTTACATTAATAATTTATCAAAAAAAAAAAAAAAAAAATGTTTTCTTATTTTTTTTTATAGATTTTTATAAGCTTTTTTTAGACAAATAATTATGATGTTTCATTTTTTTACTTTGTATAAGACGTTTTACACAATCTTACAAAGAAATTTATTTTAAATTTTATTCGATTAAAGATATATTAAATAAAATATTACATTATTAAGACTAAAATCTTTTAAGTAACTCAGTTATATGAGTAAAACAATATAACACTGCATGTCCGCACAACAATGTTTCTCAACTCCATTATCTCAGCTTAGGGAACTTTCAGATTGTGCATCTATAACGGTAGTTGTAGCGGTAAAATATCGAAAATGTTCCTCTATTAGCCTAAGTACGAGCTTTTAGTGAACAACAAAGATAATATTTTCCAACCGTTAGTTACGGGAAATATGGTTTAATTGTTGTTTAAAAATGGTAAAATAAAAAACGATTTTTAATTGTTTGGAAATAAATACATCCCTAGTTGGTTACATTTAAGCATAGATTATAGAAATGGCTGAGAAGAACTCATGAAAACACTCAGGATATTAAATATTTTTCTCGAAGAAAAATTTGAAAGAAACTTTAAAATAAATTATTTCAATCACTTATTTTAATTAATTAACCAAAATTTTAGTTCATTGCAGAACAATATAGGTAGCAAACAATTTTACGGTGTTGTATATGATTTTATTTATATTATTAGAAATTATTGTTATTTTTGAAGAGTTCAAAAAATTAAAACAGCTACATCAATTTTATATTAAACCCAAATTAAATGTCAGAGCGGTAATTTATTTATTTCTCAGTATTTGAAATTGTGTAATTGTAAAAGTTGGATAAAACACAATAAAGAATTGTAATGAAACATAGCGACAAGCTATGGTTTCTAAAAATGTCAAAACTATAATTTATTAAATTTCTATCTATATCTAATATACAGTTATATTAAAATTCATTTAATTTATCAATATCTTAAAATATATAAATACCAAATATAATCAAACAGAGCCACTCATGTATCATATACTTTTCTTGAAAATATAAACTTGCTTTAAACTTCAATTATTAATTGCATACTTTTAAAATTTAATTTATAAGGATGTAATTTATTAATTAGCTCTTAAGTTCTTGAAAAAAATTAATATATTATGTAAATTTATTTGTTTTTACTAAGAAGGTATAATAACCATAAATACATATTTTTTTTTCATATTTAATAAATAACTCACTTATATTTTACCACGGTGTTAACTAACAAAATATTTTCGATAGTTTGCCCCGATAATGTTTAAAATTAAATTTTAACAAGGAAATAAATATTTTTTGATAATTTTTATTTTTAGGTTCTCATTATACATTTTGAAGAAAATATAGTATACTAAAATAAGAGTAGCCAATAAATAGTTTATTTTCTATCATATTTTTTTAATAAATAGTATCTGTATCTAACAATTAATATATATATATATATATTTAAAAAAATAAAGATCAATTTTTAATTTTTAAGCTATGTATTATCAATAAACCTATACTTAAATAAGATTTACAAAAAGAAAAATTCGATTCAATGTCATTACAATGAACTTTTCAAATTTGAATATAAACATATAATAAGATAGCCTTATGAATATATTTAATTTTATTCAATAAAAAAATAGATGAAAAAGATTATCAATTTTAAAAATTACATGTACTTATTAACAATATTGCTTAAACCGTTATTATAAATTACCAAATACTTAAGTATAAATGTTTAAAACAATACTTGAATAATCAAAAACAAAATTATCATAAGCCCACTTAATTATTTAGTTATGTATCACATAATCTGTTGTTTTCTACAGAATTGCCGCAGTTAAGGTTAGGTCTCAAAAACCTAAACCTTAATTGTGTTAGATTTTTAGCAGAGTGAAATAAAATTTCAACTGTATAATATTAAACTTTTAAATGTAAACCAAGCAACCAATGATTTAAAGCAGCGATTAAAAAAATATATTATTATCTACTATTTAAAATAATCTATTTTATTTGTAATGAGTTTACGTATAGATTTATATTTAATTTCATATCATTAGAAAAACTATAATAATTCATTAATATGGATATTTGGGGCTATAATTTATTGAAACATGAAAATAGTGAACTAAAACCCTTCAATTCCAGCTAGTCCAGCCCAGCTACACATCTAAAACATTATTTATATAATATAAATATTTACTCAGCAATCCATTTAACGTAAGGATCTTATTATTTATATATATTGTGACGCAACATTTAAAAACTAGTAAACATTCTAAAGCAGTAAATAATAAAATCAACAATACAAATTCAGAAGTTCAAAAATTAGTAACATACATTTCTGAAAACTTTAAAAAATCATTATCATTATTATTATTTATTAATACATATATTTGATTTTATTGATTATAATTAAATTTTTTCGATGTAATTTTTAATATATTTTAATGCAATATTGCAATCAATTTAATGAGTTTTTTAATGCAATTACTTCACTGCCCTAGTAATAAGTAATAATAAACTACTTAAACGAAATATCCCTAATCATATTTTGCGCTTCGAAATATGAAATTAAAAATGCATGCTGTAATTCGAAAAAGTAAAATATCAAAAACAGTGATAAAAAACAGAAAAAATATTGTTTTCTAACGACTTAATACTTTGTAAAAGATATAGATGTAAAGCGTAAATATTTCCTCGCGTTAAATAGAGCATCCTACCAAATTTAGCAAGAACTGCGAGCGAGAGAAGATTAAGATGAATAAAACGAAACGAGATATTTTCCGTTCGTCGGTGGCGTACTGCGATGACAATCATCGCAATAATAATCACATGTCTAACGTAATGATATGTATACGTTAGCTAGACATCGATTGCGTCGGAATTGCGATGAGAGTGCCACACTCGCCATGTAAGCGGGGCAGTGTCGCGGCGCAGGACGGGGGAGAGCAATCTCGACCAAAAATCCCTCTCTTACGGCAACGTCGACTAAGAGATGAAATAACGCATCTCCTCCTCCGTGCGACGCACGCTGTATATACCACTTATGGAGTATACGTACACAATGTGATATTGCGTGTTTCGTTCAAAAACCGAAGCCGGTTAAACATTTCCGTGCAGAAGTCGAACAGATATTTTCATAATGTCAACCCTCTCGTACCGCCGTCTCCCGTCTTGTAACTGGTGAACGCTTTTCTAGTCACGTACAGAGGAGCTACAGCGTGTGGGATTGCCGAGAAAATTAATAAGTTTACGTTTGTATGTATGTGTGTGTGTGTGTGTGTGTGTATGTGTGTGTGTGTGTGTGTATTTGGTGGCGTGTATATTATATAACCGTCGTGCAGCAGCTAACCTGATCGGCGAAGTAATTGATTTAGAGGTATAAAACCCTCATGTACGTGGACTACCTATGTAATATAACTTGACGACGACGGTGAACGTCACTCGACTTTAAACACTTCAAAAGAACACAAACTCAGCGGGAAGCTACAATTAATTATTTTCTCCGTTCAAACTACGAAACTTTTTTCTTTTTACTGTAATAATATCAATACGGTTATTGAAACGTTGGCTACATAACAGTTAATATACCTAATGCGCTCGGACAGAAATCAGACGCACAGTAATTATTATACTTTGAGAGATTAAAAGTGAATAAATAAAACGATAATATTTATTTCCCAAATTCTGAATTAAACCATGAGCCTCTATGATGACTACTTGAAAAAAAAAATTGTCTTCAATCTAAAAAAATTATAACGATTTATAGCACAATATCAATAACACTGTGTTTTAAAAATGTTGCAATTTTATTCATTTTATACTAACATAGAGATACTGTTAGAAAATATAATATCACCACATCATCCGTTATTTATATCTTTTAAAATGGTTTTTCTCCAAACCAACTTACAGAGACAGTATTCACAGTAGTTTTACCAAATATCTACTAAATATATATAGATTTAGATTTAGATAAAATACGTCTATGTAGTACAGTTTATAATTTTTAAATAACTTAAAACTGATAGAAATTATATATGTATACAAAATTATTTTTTTCATTTGTTATTAAAATATATTGAGTTGATATCAATAATCAATATGACTCGAATAAAGTTTTCTTCGACAAAGTGTAATAATTTAGTGAATCTACTATAAATAATTTACTAGTAAGTTTGTTCCACGCGAAACCATTTTTTAATTTGATCTCATTATTATACAACAACTATTTTACTGACATGAGACTACTTTAATACGTATATTTTGAATAAGTATTTAAATATTATAATTCTTTTTAAATTTTACTAATGTTAAACAACAGGTGTATGACTTGTTCTCTTAAAAACAAAATATGATTAATAACCTAAAAAATATACATTTTTTAGCAATTTTTTCATACTAAATTCAATTAATTTCATTACATTTTTAATATTCTGCAATATAATCTAGAGACTAGGAAGTGTAAGTAATTGGAATGTAAAGGTCTCAAGTAATGAATAACGTTTGTAATATTTTATATTTCGCATGTCGGATAGTATTACTTTTTTAATACAATTTTATTTCATAAACTACACTCGCCTTATTGTAATTTATTTACGCATTATAGCTATTATTAAATTAAAAAAACCATAGAATTCATTCTACTACATACTAAATTTTGAGTGTACCCATCGATGAGTTAAATTTTAATTTAATGAGAAATCATTGTATACGAAAAATGATTCTAAGTAGAAAAAAAATCTATATAATATCAGCACCTTTTTCCTGAAATATATTTTATAACATATTTAATATTTATATTACCATAAGTATTTTTTTAGTACTATGACCGGTTAAACTTCAACTAATTTTTGTTAAAACCATCAAGTATAATATATTATTATTTAGTATAATTCTATAGCATGAATTATTATATTATTTAATATTTTTATTAACTTATGAACCAGAAACTGTAAAATAATGGAAATGAATTCGTGGCATAAACAACTTACAATTTTTCCAAGTATTTTAAAAACTATATTGCACACAGAAAATAATAATATACATAAACGTCACTTCGAAAATATGCAAGTCAATAATTAATGATTTTTAAATTATAATAAATAACTAAAGAATACAACAAAGAAAAAAAACAAAATCGATATTATATAAAACTTTCAGCTTTTTATTTTTTTCTTTCGATTATTTAAAAAAGTACTAGGATCTGAGAAAAACTAAAATTATTGTAAAACATTTTAAAAGATATTGATCTCCTTAGAATAAAAATTTAAAAATTAACAAAATTCAAATAATTATCCATCTTAGATGTATATCAATATATCATTATTGATTCGCTTATAAAAATATGTGTGATGTACATTCAGCAGTTTAACGGTGACATTTACTATTTATTTATTTATTATTACTTATTACCTACCAATTTTTTATAAAATATTTAAAAATAACTTATTATTAAAGTTATAACTATTTAAAAAAAATGTTGAATTATAGAGTATTGAATGATAATGTATTGAAGAAATTCATGAATTAACTAAAAAACATTCATTGTATATGTCTGATTGATATTATTAGCATTGTTATCATTTTAAAATAAAAGGATACATATTTCATATTTGATATTTTAAATTAAATATGTTTTTTTAGATATTAATAAAAGTTTAAATAAATCCTAACGCAAGACTCATTATTGTCATGATAATATTAATTATAATACTTCTTATTATATGATAGTGATGTAATATTTTTATCTTTTGTAAAACTATCGTAAAATGACCTAAAATATTATATTATAAATAATACAAAAACTAATTGTTGATATAACATATACTAGTGAATCACATTAACTGTATAGATAAAATCGTATATCTCTTTGCTAATATAGTATTTTATTGTTCATTTAATTTCATTTCGTGTGATAATGAAATTGCAAACAAAATATTTTTTTAAATATTTTATTAGATTGATTTAATATACTACTACCATCGAATTTAGTTTGAATTTAATATAACATGAAAAAAGAAATGTTAAATAATAACATATATTTTGTTCTTCTCGTCTGTATCGCACTGAAATTATTGTGCATTACATTTGTGCTCTTTTGACGAGAAAAATCAGTATTCAAAAGAAGTGTACCAATAAATATGACTTTTTTTTATTAAAAAAATCCCAAAAATTTAGGGTATGACTTGTATATTTCACATCTATATACAGAGTAACAAAATATCACCGTGCGTTGTATGTGGATTATAGATGTATACTTTTTTACAGCTTTTTTTTTTTTGTATATGTGTTTGTAGAACAAACTAAAGTTTTTACAAACACAAAACTCCAGTTATGTCGATTTACGCATCTATTTGTTAAGCACGAGTTGAATGGTTATGTCGGCTAACACTTTCCAAAAAGTTTTTATGGTTATTTTTATATCGCCAGGGTGGTTAAATGTTCTGGCGGCCCAGCGTATCAATATCTCAGCCACCAAAAACTGAGACTATACAAACTTATTATAACTTTATCGTAAAACTTTATCTAACTACACGTGCACTAAAGTCACATTTGTGATTCTACTAGTCTAATCATTTCGTTTGATAGTGCCATACTTAAGACGTATTCATTTTAAATCATTTCGAACGAAATAACTACTTGAAAAAGGAGCGTTTTAATAGAGATTACATGATATATATATTTTATTTTAAATAATCATTAAACTCACTTATATATGTAACTCGTGGATTTTTTAACTGCTAAAAATAAGATGAATTATTTTAAGTATATTATTTCAATTCAAAGAAAAATACTTTGGTATCAAATTAAATATATATCAACTGGGTATATGTAAGTATATGTGATAAATAATATTTTTTATATATTTATATACTTTAAATTAATTATTAAAGTTTATGTAATTTTCATGAGTGCTATTTAATAAATTACCTTATTAAGTTCTTAAAATATATATTAGATACATAGATAGATGATTCCCATAAAGTACTTTGTCAGAATATTTTAAAATTGATAATTTTATTTAATTTCACCACTTGATAATTAATACTTAAAAGACATTATTGTAATAAATATAATATTACATGTATGTGTATATTACTATTTACAATTTATGAAATCGTTATAAATTATAAGGTTATTATCTTATCATTAGCTGCCTGTCACTTTTCCTCAAACAAAAACACACACCATCGAATTCCGGTCGCAGTGTACCTATTTTCACTTTGACACTGTTATTTGACCCAGCAGGATGTATGCAGAAGAATCCAGGAAATTGAAAACATCTAAATAGAGAATCACGAGTGACGACAGCATCTGAAGTCTATGCTACATGGAACAAGTAAAACGGAAACATGATGTCACGTTGCAAAAGGATAATGCCCAAAGCGTTTTATTGAATTCTCTCTATTCCATCTATGAAGAAATTGGATTAAATCCGAAATCGAATAGGAAGAGGCTTAGGGGATCATGACGAACTTCACTCATTGGAACATGTTTTACAGCTGACCTATTCAAATATTACCAATAACTAAATAATAAAAAACAAATTTTGTATTCATAAATTAAATAATCTGTGAAAAACTACGAATTAGGCATTCTAATAAGGAAGACCAAGAGTCAGGATAACTATAAAGCTGTGCATAAATGCTGCAATAAATCGATCAATCTCGTCATTTTATTTATATGCATTTGTATAAATTTATAATATATTTCTATACTACTGTAATTTCCATATTACCATTGTATTTTTAGAAAATAAAAATATAATACCATAAAACAATAACAATAAAATGTCAGTATAAAACTATTTCTAACTTTAAGCAACTCTTTATCTCCTTCAAAAGTCACAACACGCGTATTTTATATAAGTACCATAAACATTATTTATTAAAAGTAATACTATATTAATAGTTGATATGTATGTAATGAAATACTAAGTGGATAAATTTCTCATATTTACACAATTACTTATACAGTATCATACAATGTATCATTTAATTTATTAAAAAAAAAAAAAAAAAATTAATTAAAATACTATAATTATTAAAATTATTTATATTTGTTAAAATATGAATTTAATAATCTCGATTATAATATCTATTCATAGATATAATTATTAAACAATAAAAATTATTCAGATCAAAAAAATTTATCAATTAATATTATATTTGGTGGAATAATAAATAAATATAACATGTATACATACATATTTTTTAAATAAATGTAAATAATAATTTTCTGTTGATCAGGATATTATTGTAATGTTTATTAAAAACTTTTTTAAGACTAATAAGTATTCAAGAATTAAACTTTTAATCAAACGATCGATACGGATAATACTTAACATACCTATCTAAGTTAAAAAAATAAAAATATCTTTTCATCTGACCGCATCAGAGATATCAAAACGAACCTTTAACACAATAAATAATATTCGAGAGTATGTATTAACTTTATCATAAGAGTTGTACTGTAACAGTTCTCATATTATATTCATAAATCAATCGATAGAAGGTCATGTAACCCTGAATAACCCAAGGTTGTAGGAAGTCACTATAGGATTATAATATAAGACGTGATTCGTTTAATAATATTGAATAGTAGATTTCTATATATGGTGTATACAAATTTTCAGAATAAACGAAAATTTATCATGAGATTTTATTTTAAGCACTAAACCACCCAAATACCTAAAAAGGTTAATACTTAATTTCCATTAAATCCAATTTTTCAGATTTACGAAGTTCGATTTTTCGAAACTTTTTATTCAGTTAGAATAGTATCTAAATATATTTAAATTTACATTTTTCATATTAATAAGATAAAGCTTAAAATGCAAATTAATTCATTCAAGAAGCTGAAGCGATACATTCATATTTCAGCATCAGTTGATAATAGATAGCTCGCTCGTGTGGGTAAACTACATTATCTAAAAGTACTCTTTGTTTCTTAGTCACATGCTCAGCATAATAACCAGATGACATATTCACACTAAAACAGACGATAAATTATAAGCCTACATAATTTCAAATAATAACTATACATAAATAATATACTATATAGCCTAATTTTGATAAATTAATTAGATTTGAAACATGAATAATTAAAATTCCAAATTATAGATTAAAATTAATATTTAATTAAAATAAAATAAAATTGTTTTAGTAAATGTTTTAAATTATAAAAGTTCAAAATGGTTAAGTATTATTAACTTTTGTTGAATAGTTTTCAACATAAAAAAAAAAAACTTTTCAAGAAGTAAAAATTATGCAAATCAAAAATATAAAAGTACTTATATATTTTCATGTATTTAAAAATTGTACGTATCTATGAATAAAAATATAAAAAATAATGTCATAATGATAATGATGCACGATAAAATTATTTACAAAGGAAATAATTAAACTTTAAAAATAATACATTTATATTCATGAAATATTTTATTTGCAAATTTTAATTTTTTTTTTACTACGGAACTATTCAAGTTATTTTATTTACATTTTTTTGATATCGCTCATTGCCTACAACACTCACATCATTTTGTTTTTAATTGACTTTTATACAACTATAATAAAAAATCTAATTTCTCATTTCTTTAAGAATAAGAATATATGTTTTAGTACTTAATTTTTTATTACTTTTTATCAAATGAGTATACATAATAACTTTAAATATATATCATGAAATATAATTTTCATAAATAAATATGTATAAAATAAATTATTACTATATATGCAGGTACTATGATCAGAAAATTAACTTTTTAATATAAATATAATTCCCAGTAGAAATAAATTACAATTAAATAATTTGTTTGTTCCACAAATATTAAATTTTTATAATGACATAAAAATAATCTGACTAACAGCTTTATTTCAGTATTTAGTAGATTATAAGGCGCCTCTTTCCATTATAATCAAATAAATCTACTCATCATGTCCATGTATAGATGAACCCATATCGAAATAATTTACCATAATTTTCCGGTACAGTTAACCATCAACAGATTATCTCGTATAAAGGATGTGCAGGGGAGGCATAGTAATAAGCCTAGGACTAGACTACCAACTTAAGTCACCAAAGCGCACATGTTAAACTAACCAGCTGAGAGATCAAATTGATCTATGCGTAAAGCTTTCTATCAAGGTGAAATAAATATAATGATAATAATAATAATATACAGAGAGTGAATTTAAAACACCTAGCCTATAGTATTGTCACCCCGTTCGTCGACGTTTCTAAAAACAGAATCTGTACAATAGTCGAGAAGATAAACAGAAGGGGTTAAATTAAAAGCTTTTCCCGAGCATTCATATTGAACGGTCTGAGAGCGCGTGTGTAATTTAACAGAACCTTTAAACAAACAAAGAGGTGTATGAAGCCGACCAACCCAAAAATCCCATCGGACGATTGTATACTTAGAGAACCCTCAGAGAAGTAGAATTTTCCCTCCAGTCTTTTTGCCTATTTTGTTGGCTTTGTATACGAAGATCTCATAATATTGGCGTCCTTTACTATGTCCTCTCTCTTTTTATAAAACAATTTATAAAACAATAAGAGTTTAACCATGGTTCGACAAACTAAATATACACTATCAAGGTTTTAGAAAATAAATTTAAGACAAAGTCAATATTTCGTTTCTAGATTCGTCAACTTAGATTTTTAATAAAAAATTAGAAATATTTTATTTTATCTGTTTCGGTATTATCATTGACACCAAATATTTATTTAACTTGAAACAAATTACTACAATTATATATTCCTCAAGTAAAATCAAAAAACAAATTAATTAAACAATTCTTCGAGTAAAATCTAATATTAAATGTGTTACGTGACTATGTAAATACAAATATGATCATTAAATTTAAATGTATGAAATATGAGTTGAACCATAAAGATATTAGAGAAGTTATTGTTCGTTCAAAATAATTATTTTTAAGTGATTTACTGACTTATAAAATATTTTGTTGGTACATTAGACATAGTATATTTTAACGATATACGTATTAACTATTTTATTGTCACTTTAGTGCAAATGCTAATTCAAAAAAAAACTTAATTACGAAATATATATATTTATTCATCAAAAACCTATATATAATTACAACGCGCAACTTAATAATTTATATTTTTATTGATATTACTGTTCTTGGAAAAACTCTAAGTTAATAGGAGTTAAATAATTTTTTTTTTTTTAATTGAACTACTTAAATAAATGAAAATACCTCATCATGAAGTCTGAAAATACAAGAAATTCTTAAAATTGAAAAATTTTAAAAGTCAGTAATTCCTAATCCTAGGTATTACCACTGTCTTATAACAACAAAATAATACAACATTTATATAAGATTAAATAGTCGTCAGTAATATTAATTAATTCTCCGTCGTAGTTCTTATTATTTTTTTTTTTTTTTTTTTGTATAATCTTATTAAAAATAAATTAAATTAAACAAGTCAATACATTTTACAGCTATCTCAAAGCTATACATAAAATACATGCATTTCAAAATTAAATATATAATAATGTATAAAAATGTAATTTATTATAACAATTAATAGTAAATGAAAAGTATAGATGAACAGCGCTTTTTATTTTATTATACGCAAAATGCTAAGAATTAATAAAAAGTCATTAACAATTAACATCATTAATGAATTAAATTTTTAAATAACTTAAAGCTTTATAAAAACTGTAATCAGTTATAAACGGTTTATCAAACAAAAAAATCCTATATATTTTCTTTAAATATAACTCTTATTTTTATTATTATTATGTTGATTTGCTTATTATATACTGTTATCTAATGGCGTTACCAAACGGCTAACGGTTTATCCCTAGTGGATCACTGTTACGTGGGTACAAAATCTCGACAGAATAACTCAATTTGTGTAAACCATTCATCCTATATGCCCAAGAGAGTCGAAAAGAAGACCCTATGGCTTATTTTAAGTATATATCATCGTGTGTATTTGTTGGAATGTAGAAAGAAAATCGTTTTATATACCATTACCCGTTATGGAAAATACTATTTTTTTTCAAGTTCTCAATAAAAACCATAGGTTTTTAACAAGGGTATGATATAACAATGACTTAACATATCTTCACTTCATGCCAAATAAAATTGTTCTTTTGTAAATTACTGGTCTTGGTCCATAATAAATTTACATGCTCATGGATTTAGTGCTATGTATTTATAAACGCGGAAAAGGCATAATTCATGCATATTGCTGAATAAACGTGGTTGTCCACTACAACAGGGGTGGGACCCTTAAAGGTTTTATTAAGTAAAGTACAAATTATAATAAGAAGAAATTTTAAAGTGTGTATGATAAAGATAAATTAAGTACCAGATGTCTCTGAGAGTGTCCCAGCAACTACTCTAATGCAATCAGCACTTGAATTCACCCACAACCATAATTTGAAAAGATTTTACCAAACCATCTAGAAGTCTTAAAATTAATTTTCAACAAATTTTTATAACTTAACATTACCAATCAAATTAATAAATAACGTAGATTTTAACAAAATATATTATTTCCAATTTCATTTTTCAATTTTTCAACTACAGTCGAACTTGGTTATCTCGAACTTCTTTAACTTGAAATCGACGATACCTCTAACTTTTTCTACGGTCCCTAGAATTTCCTATTTAAACAATGTAAAAAAAATCTTGTTTAACTCGAATATTTTCGTGGATAATTCGAATTTTTGAGTTTTATTAATATTATAAAATTGTGATATTTCCCTCGTGTACCTAATACCTATGTGTATATTTTAATATCAAAAATAAGGTCATTATTCATTAGTGTTATCATTACCATTAAATGGTTTAAAACGATTCATTACAAACGCTGCGATCAATAGCAAAACTCAAACAAAAATAAATACCTTTATGAAATAATTTTCTAACCTCATTTTTATTTATACATAGATACATACCTCTTTTAAAATTTCATATATATAATTCATACATAATTATACAGTAAATATTTTTTATTACATTACTTTATTCATAATAAATATATAGGAATTAATATATTTTGTACTATTTTAAACATTTTCAATTTGGATAACTCGAACTTTTTTCTGATTCCTTCAACTTTGAGTTAACCAAATTCGACTGTATAACATACAAAAGTGTAACAGCTATACCCAATAAT
The DNA here is from genome assembly GCF_002803265.2 of Melanaphis sacchari. Taxonomy (NCBI): domain Eukaryota; kingdom Metazoa; phylum Arthropoda; class Insecta; order Hemiptera; family Aphididae; genus Melanaphis; species Melanaphis sacchari. Next base: position 126,989 of record NW_020271284.1, on the reverse strand, counting down.
TCACATTTTAGTAAACACGTCATGTCTTACGCCTTACACGTATCAATTTTCTACTACATTCAGAATCTTAACTTAACCTTATACATTAAACAATACGCTTTAAAATTAAAAATTTTAATTTAAATCTACTGCTTTGATGATGCTTGAACACGCGTGAATAATTTTCCGGTAATACTATATATAAACTGTAGTAGAATGAAGAAAGTTTCAGAAACTTAAACACCGTGCGGGAAACATTTAAATGGGCTTTGTTTTAATTGACTTACCTACGGTGATTTCGATAAATTAGCAATTATTATGAAAACTCTACAACTATTCAAAATATTTAATATTATATTAATGCATGTTATAGGGAATCAAAATCAAATAATTCTTAACTAAAAGTATAAATTTAATTTTGATGATATTGAAAATTTTTATTCATATTTCCGTCATACTGTTAGGCTTCAAAACATCTAGAATATACTCTATGATTTGTCATTAATCATTAGTAAAATATTGTTCTTAAAATCATTGAAATCATAATTTTTATAGTTATAAAAACTAAAATTGTATGATATATTGATTATATAAATATCGATCACATACCTACTACTTGATTACGTATTGTTTGAAATAAAAAAATAATTCTTAAACAATCGATTAAACATTATGTTCAAAAAAATCCTTATCCATTTTTAAATCACTATTTAGAAAATATTATCAACCATGATTGGTTATTTTTGTTTAAAAATGAATACTAATTTAAATAAATAAAATTTGATAATAAAATATAATTTGTAAATTCACCTCAAAGGCCACGTAAAAACAGATTTTTAATAAATTTACAGTATTGTATGAAATTATAATTTCATACAATCATGCATTTTCATTAAAATAAATTAAATAATGTAAATGTTTCATTGGTTTGAAATTTAAATCTATTTCGCATACAGTTGTATATGAAAAGGTATATTAAATTATGTTTAAGCTTTTTTTAATTTTAAAGAGGACATTAGAGATTAATAAATTGTGACACCGCGGTTTTAATTAAAAATAAAAATATGCACGTATAATTCAAAAAACACTTAAAATATAAAATATGTGCATAAGTTATTTCATTGAGGTTATTAATAAACCTTACTTTATGACACCTACATCGTCAATATTGAAATCAGTCGATACGATTCCTGAAAAATAACGGACAAAGAAGATATGTTTCATTCATGTATCTCTTTGTGCTCTTTTGAAAACATATTTTCCAGTACCCGATAAGGATGATAAAGTGACATTTACCTCCTAGCTACGCGGGCGTACACATATACCAAAATAATGGTCCTGAAGCGCGTGGTAAAAGGATTGATCACTCAATAAAATAGGGGAACCCTTACTTCGTTCTACCATTCTACAGAAAAGATATACGACGTCATAAATCTGTTGCTCTCCATTTTACACCTGTAGTTATCGCAAACTATCTAAGCGTTTTCTCTTGGAGCAGTTATCTCGAGTCTCTACCAACTGCATTGTATTTTTTTTTCTAAAAATTTTACCCAATACATTGGAAATTTTTTTTTCAAAATTTGTTTCCATTTATATTAATATTTAATAAAAATAATTCATAGCTAGATTAGTAAAATAAATAAAAGTATTTTGTCGTTCTAATATAATATATAGTCATAATACTAAATGGAAATTTTAAAGATATTTTTAGTTAAGTCATATTTAATAATAATTTAGATTAAAAAAAAAAAATTGTTATTATTTTTTTTTATACATATTTAAATTTTTTAAGAAATGCAGCTTAAACCAAAATATGTTCAAGTAGCGTTAATAATACTAAATTGGCTACCTGTATTACTTCATTTTAAAAATACAAATAATCTTTAAGGGTAAACAAACACGAATGTTTGAAGCATTCAATGCACTTATCATAATTTTTATATTCTTATATGTAGTACTACTTTAATTAAACCAACCAAGTATATAATAAAATCGTAATATAGTAATAAAAATAAACATATAAATAAATTATGCCATTCGTAATCTGTTCTATAATTTGACTATTATTATAACTTTAAACATTTTGATACCTATAATACGTTTAAGTGTTTGTTTTTTTTTTTTTTTTTTTTTTTTTTTTTTTAAATACGAATATAAGTTAATACACAAAATTTTTATATTTTGCACGTTATCTTGTATCAAATATATGGTAAAACAAAAAACACTCAAAATCCACACCGTATTTAAATATGTTGTATTTATGATATTTGATAAGTAATAAAATATGTAGGTGTTTCAATAAAAAACATCCTAAAAAGGAAAATGCTAAAATTTTCATGTATAGTTTAGGTAAAAAGTCACTTAAAATACTTTAAAATATGCATTTGATATTTATTAATATGCGAAATCACTAGTTAAAGTTCAAATTAATTGAAAAATGTAGTGTATTTCGATATATAAAAACAAAGCTCAAAAATGATTAATATGACGAACTAATATTTATGTGAATGTAATAATATTATTACATATAAATTAATACATAGAATAGTATTAATATATTATATTTATCAATACAATTGAATTTAATAGCATCTTAAAGTCCAGAAATTCAGAGTTTATAAAATAAATTAAAATATATAATAACGAAAATTAACCCTTGCTCATATGATTTTATCATTATCAACGTATTTCTTTATTAAAAATAATAATAATTATTATTTATTTAAATATTTATACCAAATATTATTTTTTTAGAAGGTTAAAAATATGTACAATAATCATTGGGATCAAATAAATAATATAATGCCAAAAAAATTGTAAAAGGTAAAATAAAATATACAATTGTAAACCTACAACAAAGGTCAAGTCCAAGTATTGACACGTTTCAAAGATATCGGTTTGCATTTGACGTTGAAGAATGATGCTTTGGATTTCGAGCGTTAAAAAAAGCTACACACCTCTCTATATTATACATAAGGGTCCCGCTGTCAGAAAAAGGTATAAGGGCTCCCAGGTGTGCGGGAAAACCACAATAATATAAATTGTCTGAACGAGCAGTAGCAAATTGACGGCTAAAATGTGAGTGAAACCGTAAAATAGTGGAAACTCATATGATATGACAAGACAGATGAACATTAAAATATCCCGTTTAATTTCATATTTTATGGATCCCAGTTTTTGAAAAAACATTTATTTATTATCAATATAGGGATGAAGAATGGTATATTGTTTACAACTTTACCTCTTCTATGATGTAAATATCAAATAATAAAACCATTGTTTCGGAATAAACCAAAAATATAATAACAACAATAGTTTCTTTTGTTCCCAATATTTTTTTTTCAATTTTTGCTAACGATAAATATTTAATTTCCTCTTGATATGTTTCATGTGCTGGCACACCGATCGCCTGATACCTAGTCAGTATAAAGAGGGGTCTGGCTATAAATTACACGGGAATATACACCAATAGGACAAACTTATTATAAATATATACCTACATGTATATAGCCATAAAGGTATAATTATATTGGAAAAGAACGAAGTTGAAAAATTAAAGAGCTCGTAGAAACACGAGAATGGGGAAAAAAAAAGGTCAAGTTGTAAATAATGAATTACGGATCAAGACAAAACGCTTGATAATTTCAATTTAATGTAGGAACTTATGGATAAGACAAATTATAGGTTTCATATTACGACAGAAATAACTTCAATAAAAGAAAAAATATAGTGCTGAGTACATTAATTTTATATTAGAATACTTTTAAGGACACATATATTATTTGTCTAGTTTAAAAAAAAAAATAAAAACAAAATAAAAATACAGTAGCTATGGAAATTCATCTAAACAAATGTTCTATAATAATAAATTTTTTAATAAAAATATCTATACTTAAGTAATATATTATTATCACTATAAAACATTTTATATCTAGTAAATTTTTAAACCAAATTATTTTTCGTACATTCTCTTATATACGCATTAACCATAAGGTATATTACTATTACCTATAATAATAAGTAATAGGTAATTTAAATGATTAATAATTATTTTAAATTTAATTAAGTGTTAAAAAAAATAAAATAAAATGCTTTCTTGTTTGATTCTTAAACATTTACTTCAAAATAAAATATCTATCATGTAAAAACTTGACCTAATTTGCAAACTAAATTTTTGGTAAATTATAATAAATATTTTATTCTAGTTGATGAGTTCTATTAAGTTGTATGCTTTAACGTATGACACTATTTATTTTTAATTATTTTTACATACTATGATATAACTTAATAAAGAAAACAAAAATTAAACCAACAAATGTTTCACAAATATTCAAAATCAAATTGTTGGAAGGATATAAATTTTCAGTTAAGCAGTTAAAAAATACAAGTGACTATAGTGAAAAGAATTTTTATTGTAGCTGGGTGCCTAAATCTATGCCTGTTGTGAAAAAAGCAAATATGTAAATTACTAATGACTAATAAGAAGAATATTTTACAGTTTCAAATACCATATTTAATTCATTTCAACACAATATTTTGTTTCCTTGACAACCAAGATAATTTGTTTATTAATCTTCTTTTTTTTGTTATATACTTTTAGTGCTTATATGTTTACAATAATAAAATAAAGTGTATGGTGTTAAATCATATAATATATTAAGATGGAATATAATCTAGAAAAAAATGATCAGGTATAATTTTAAATCAATAATTCATATATTCAAGTAGGTAATCATATTATACTTTCATACAATTTTTGAATAATTATGTGAAAAATTAAAGCAACATAAAACATCTATTCTTCAATAGCTTAATTAATATATATACAAGTTATTCAATTTTGTTTGATTCAGACAATTTTACTTAAAAAGTGCTTTAAATATGAGTTCTATATTTTTTAACATAAAACTCATCAGGTACTCCTTCTATGAGTAAATACATTTTAATAGTTTCTTGAGTTAAATAATCACCTATCGAGCATTGTGTAATGAATTAATAAAATTATTAATTTATCAAATTAATCTACGTCATATAAAACTATTCATTACACGGACATTTTTCGTGTGGTATGTAATAAATAACGACTAGGTAATCAATATTTGTAAATGTAAAACTAAAATCTATATTTTTTCAATATAAAATTAGCTATAATTATAAAAGAAAAAATATAAACATAAAAAAAAAAAAAAATACGAAATTAGACAAATGTTCTGATTTATTAATTTTAAACGATGTTATAACTTTATAATAATTATACTCCATATTTAAGTTGATAAAAATATTAATTAAAAATTATGAATATTGAAATGAATTGTTAATTTTATTTCTATAATAATTATGGTTATCCATATGTTTAAAATAATAAGTAATAATAATAATAGAAATGTATATAATAATATTATCAACAAATAAATTGATTAAATAACACATAAATATAACAATAACATGATACAATACACGTAAGTATTTCTGATCTAATTATTGTATGCTCTAATTACAAACCATATTAACTATTTGTTCAGCTCGAGTATCCTCAAATTGTTACCGAATCGAATAAAATTATTAAATCAAAACCAAATTTAACTGACGAATATCAAAAGTTAATGAAAAATATAAAAAATGATAAAAACATTATTAATTCTACTGAATCATTATACTCAGATGTTGCAATGGTATATCCAATAAATTCTTGGACATTTTGGTATACAAATCCTTCAAAAACGAGGTATCCGTGGGAAGAATCATTGACCAAAATTGAAACTGTTCACGATATTACTCATTTATGGAAGTAAGTTTATGATTATTAACTAATGCTATGTTTTTTAATAACATTGATTTAAAAAAATAAAAATAAAATAAGATTTAATTGATAGTTCAATGATTCTCAACCTTTTTATGCTCACGGCACATTTCTTATAACTATACAGTTTGACGGAACACTAATAGTAATAAAATAATAAAAAGCAAACAAAAAAAGCATTTTTATATCAATATATTATATAATTAAAAATTAATATCTAATAACTCTATACGTATAAACTACGGCCGCGGCACACCTACGTCCTACAGCCAGTTCGCGCACACTTGTGTACCGCGGGACACCGATTGAGAAACACTGAGATAGTTAATAATAATTATATAGAATTCAATACTCAATGTAGGTATGTGATAAATTATCGATTTTTATCAAAATAATTCGATAAATAAACAACTTCAAAATTAATAATTAATAACCTTTTTTATAAGATAATATTATGTTTATTATAGTTCATTTTTATTATTTAAGTTAATTTAAAATCTGTTAAATTTGAATAAAACAAATAGACCATGATTCAATATCCGTGTCAATTTCGAAAATCTCAAAAATTTCTAAAATATTTTATCACTCATGTAATTGCATTAAATCAATAAATAATAATAATAATAATCATTAAATCATTATATCATTTTTTACATAATAAGAATTAAAATTAGGTAAACTTACTATTAACAATAAATATAGATGGGAACATTAGATAATCTAAATATATTTTTGAATAAAAATATAATATCAAATTCATAAAATGTCTTCAATATATTTTTAACAATACCTTAGATCTTATAAAACCACTCTTTGTTTTTTGTTTTAATATTTTTCACTGACTCACAAATAATTCAATTGTATAAAAGTTTTTTTATCAAATTTATCTACTGTTAATAGCAACACTAAACATTATTAATACATATAACCATATCTATATAGAGTTATCAGCCATATCATTAAACCATCAGCAAAATTTGTAAACACATGTTTATTTGTGTTCAATGAAAAAAGCATACCCGCATGGGAACACAAAAGTAACGAAAATGCAGGGCGTTGGGTAATCGTATTGAAAGATAACCACAATTTACATAATATATGGAATAATATGGTACGTATAAAACTTTACAATTTTGTAGGGATATAATATGTTATATATTATATTATAATTAATAATAATATTAGTTAAGCATAGTTTCAGACTTTCAACTAAAAATAACCTTAAAATACTCATAAATTTAAAATAATTCAAAACCATAATAATAAACTTAAAAAAAAAACTAATTTACTCAACTGTGTTATAGATGCTAAATGCATCACATTATTGAGTAAGTAATAAGTCACTTTAATGGATATATTAAATTTAAATTCAATGATAAATTATTAAATCAGTACAAAAAATAAATTATGATGTCAACCTATTAAGTCCAATAATATATTTTATTATATTTTTGTATTGGTATTAATAATGATGAAGGTTAAATTAATGTTTTCAAATTTAATTACAAATTAATATAAATATTTTTAATTTTAAATATAATGAGTGAAAACCGTATTTGAAAACCAATCCCGACATTGTTTTATTTTTATCTAAGCTACACTTGCTTAGATAAATTAATTTCTTTGGAATGTGCCAATCAGCAGTCTTATTCTAAATAATCTTAAAAACTCTACTAAAAATCTCAAAAAGCCGACTTTTTAAAAAAACAACTAGACTCAATTCCTAATTGATAGGTAAGATTTCATAAAAAATTTTGAAGTCCTCCTTTCACTTAAAAAAATATCACCAGGTAGACACATAAAAATAACACTTTTTTTAACTTACGCATTGCCTAGATACCTACAACTACTTCGTTCAGAATCTAAAAATAAAATAAAATACGTTATTTTATATAATATAATACTGTGTAGGTGCTACAAGTAGTTGGTGACAAATTTGCAGCTGTTATAACTGATATAAATGGTATAGGATTGCACATTAAACCAGTGTGTTCCAAGATAACAGTATGGACTACAAAAATAACCTTAAATAATTACAAAAGAATACTAAATATTGGGTATAATTATTTATTTATAAATTATTTACCCAAAAAGCAAAATAATTTATTAATTCATTATAATTATATATTACTATATATTAATATAGAGTGATGAGCAGACAAACCATTGGAAAAATGACAAAACGCATGTATTATTTAATGCATAACCAGTCACTTGTTTAAGTGTAATTGTAAATTATGAAAACTTATAGTACAAAAATTCATGATCTTGCATTATTATCAACCTTAGTTACAAATTTATGATTATAGTAATAGTAACAAAAATAAAACTTATTTTCTACATTACAATAAATTCCTAATATCGTTTGCTTGTTTAATTAAAAATTTAAGATTAATTTTAAATAAATCTATAGCCAACCATGGAGATCAAATACGTTATATTCTGCAGCAATGATAGATGATAGAATAAAATAAGTGAAATCTTATTAAATAAGTAACTCGGCTACAGCCACCAAACCATAATAATAATAATAAAACAATACGTCTTATTATGAGACAATATTGAGCAACAGCACAGTGTATAAGTATTTTAAATATTGCTTATTCACTCATTTTTAAATAAAATTAACAAAAAAAAAAAAAAAAAAAAAAAAAAATAGTAATTTATATTTTATTTTTGTAGAAGTGTGTATGGCCAAAAAACTCTAGAGAAAACGATACAATATAATATTACGTACTCTAGTATACTGACACACAGTATTCAGTCTTATAATCCCACTATAATATATATACAGATAAAAAGAACTATTTTGTATTTATACGTACATAGGTGAAATTTTATCTTTACCACAACCAATTCTAAGTATAAAGGCGGTATAAAATATGTAAAATGTGTAGACGGCAATAATTACAATAATAATTGTTCGGTAGAATAAACATCAGACTGTACTGATTTATTATGCGGTGTGTAATACATAATAATACATAGTAGTGTCATGCTAACCTAATCTATATGGTTATATTATAGGTACTGATGTATTTGATGGTGACACTATATGTGCATATTGTACGTAGGTTTTAAGCTTAAGATTAACGCGGGTTTTCTACAGACTACACTTACCATACACCGTTGCTGATTTGTTTTATGCGATTATATATTATGGCGCGAGCTTGCTGCTTTTCTGTAACAAAAGGACTAAAATGGGTAACCAAACATTTTGTACATTTATAAATTATGTACCAACCTTCTTATGCCTACAGAGAAACAATAATCTTAAAATCTGCGTAGTGATTTTATTGAAAACTAGTTCTTATAATTCGCGAAGTCTTCGACATCCGTAATTATTCGTCAACTTATAAGATTTTAGATACTTTACAGTTCTGTTTGAAATTCATTCGCGTTACACTTTTTTTTATGATAGCTCTTATCTACATTATCAATACAAGTTCTATAACTCAAGCACTAACATCACCCCTACATCATACACTCACACACAAACGCTAGCCGCGTGAACCTAAAAAACATTTCAAGTATAGATTTTTCTTTCGAAATGCAAGTTTGAGATTATTGATACAAACAATGTGTATGGAAAAAACTCGTAAAAAAAGAATAAAAATCTTTATAATTAACGGAATTATAGGTAAATATCTACTTACTTACAGAATTGCTATTGGAAGGAAATACGGATATCAAGGTATAGCTTACAAATACTGAAATACCTGTAGCGCAGTATAGTGTATACTCCGTTCTTAAAAACTATATTATACGAACCAATTAATTACAATATTATAATATAAATGAATGATTTAAAATTGAAACTTCTTGATATGATGTTTTACTTTAATGGCTGGATTAATCAACGATGAGTACAATATTGTTGTTAAGGTACAGACTGCAGTATACAAATAATAACAATTAACATGTAACTTTAAATACTATAGAAATACATACAATATCACAATATAGTGAATAAATATTATATTAAACTAGTAATAATAATTAATAATATGATAAAAAAAAGCGGAATTAAGGGTGGTTTTGAAGATAAATACCATATCGTATAAAACAGTATAGTATTTAATATTTTCATCTTATCGAACGGTTTCATTCATACATATATTATATATATAATTATATATATAAATACGCTGTGAGAGTATAGGACCTTGAGCCTCTGCTGCGAGTCGAGTATATATAAAATAAAGAAGAAGTAGAGGAAGATTGGTACAATCATATGGATATTTTAAATGGCGGATTTCGTCTTTTTTACAATAAAATCGACTAATATTAAAGTCGAGGAATTTGCCTAAGCAAACCGACTGTCTCCCCTAATAACGACTACCCATAGCACTATACACGCTGACCCAGTAGGCGATATTACCATATTATATTACCTATGCGTATAACGCGTGCATCGGTCGCGGTGGCAGGAACAAAGGGCAATGGCAGCAAAACGCGGGGAAAGCGAAAAGAAACGAAATCAATTTTTCTGCAAAGCCTCATGCACAACCGACTGCCTATACATACTGTTTCGTAGGTATAACCTACACATACAAATTGCGAGCATACCATTCACGGATAATATTTCTTTCGTATTGACATTAATATTATATATATACAACTATACAAGGCTGCACTCGACTATATGATAAAATATTGTATAATACGTTTATACCAAATATATTATTAAATAATATGTTCATTCTATATATGTGCATAAATATTAATCAAAAAAATAACATTTAATATTTTTCAATTTAAAATATTGCATCATAAACGTAGGTTAGACCTATTGTATTAATGTTTAATTGTTGAGCTTCTATAAACGTGTAATGCAGAAAGCTCTTTTTATTAAATAAATAAAATACAAAATATTATTTTCGAAATTCTTTTATAATTTATATTTTTTTAAAGTGAACAGTTATGTCTACTTACAATTTTGTCTATACGACTATACACCACCTACAATATTACATGTATCATCAGCGTATAGTATATCTGAAAACGATTTTATCGTCAGCATAGATTATAACATCTGAAAATGATTTATACTAGTATTAACAACCCACTGTATAGCTATTACATGAAAATATTTTTTTTCTTTCTGAAAAATTCCTATCTCGATATGATAAACATTTGTGTTGATCGTAGATCGTTTGTTTTATTGGTGATACGTGTCCGGATTTAAAACAGTCATCTACCTACACGATTTTGAAAAACCCCAAGAAACCGAAACATAATCATTTGGAATTAAACTCCAACAAGATCGTTCGTTACATTATGATTATCCTGAATTTAGCCATATAGAATTAAATAAGCTTTAGATTAAATTACATTCCTGCAGGGTTGGAATCCCTACTAATAAGGATTTATACGTGGACCCTGAAATGTACGCATTGAACATTGCATACTACGTGCTTCTATACAAAAGTAAAAATTACACATACACCCACAACCTGGGTTGTGTATTAACTAAAAGTGTATTCTGGAATTGACAAAAATAATAAATTAACCTGAACGATACGTAAGTATCGCTGATTCGAACTAGGTAGGTATTTATATACGTGTTGATTATTTTACTTATACTAATCGGTATTCTACACTGAACAGTATTCGTACATTTCATTATACAGAGATTCTCAGCCAGGATTGAGAGTGCCGTGAAATTATTTCAAGTAATAATAAATCATACACATTTTTCGCAGTTTAAAAAAAAATATACAAAAATGTTTCAATAAATGAATTTATTAACAGAATACCACCGATGGGCAATTTCCTCTTCCAGTAATTTAAATATTATTTAATTTACTTATTGTATAACGTATAAATACAGATAATAAATAAAATTTTATTTTAATTTTTTTTTAAAAAAAATGAATTTTTAATTTTTTGTTAATATTGGAAAAAAAGTTCTACGAATATTATTACAGTTTTCAATATCATATTTATATAAACAAAGATTTTTCACACTTGTAAATATATAACTAAATAACTGAATGAAGCTTGAATTGATTAATGAGAAAATAAAAGTATGTCTTTTAACAATTTTAACACAAATAAAAGATTTGTGAAAAAAAAATAAGTTCAAATGAATCAAATGTCTCATTAGTATTAGTAATTAGTTCCACAGTTTACCTATTTAATAATTATTTATGTAAAAAGAATTTAATTTTTTTATAAAAATATAATATGTGTTATGAAGTGTGTATAATGATATAATAGGTACTATATTATGATTGGCAGAGCTCGAATTGGAGTAGTGCGCAAGGGGACGAAACTCCTCTCCTATTTTATTATAATTTAATAAATCATAGATATACATATGTTTCATCATATAAAATACGATTACATTGTTGTATATTATGATAATTGATAACTCAGATTATGTACCTACACAACACGCAAAGTTTGTTATATATTATACAGAATAAGAGATATGTTTTAATGTATAGTATTTGGAAACTTCTCCCCTCCACCCGGAAAATAACATAAATTTTAATTTAATGAACATTCGTAGTGAAAGGGAGAATTCTCAGGTAGGTACATGGATAGTTTCATTCAGGACGTCAATATCATCCAATGTAATATTAACTTTAAATTTTAAAATAAAACGTATTACAGCTCTCAATTACCAATACCAAATAATATATTTTATTTTATTTTTTTATCAATAACTAATTAATTAATATTAGTCACATTTGGAGTAAGTACGTTTCAAATCACAGTAGCCTGACCATGTAGATAAGCAATTGGAGCTATTACTATAACTATAATTTAATATTAATTTAACATTACCTATTTGCCATCAATAAATACGTACCTGTGTTATTATTGACACTACCTACATTTTCACATGAATAAATATTATACATTGATTACAACAATAAATACAAACAGATGATAATAAATTGCTATAATATATGCCACTGAAGTAGGCCATTTCTCATATTCGTTACCTACCTATAGTAGTCTGATCTCTGATGTTTATTATTAAATTTCAATTCTGTTTGCAATGTCATCGCCCTATAACATTTGTAAAATCTTCAATACATTAATGTATAAAGAAGATAATATGGTGTAAAATATACTGGAGTTTATAATACATAAATGTTATCAATCAGTAAACTCACTTTTAATCTCATCTCTTGGCTTGACACAAAGAATAAAATTATATACCTAAAAATGATAAGTAATATGAAGTCAAGATTCATCTGTTAAAATTGTTAAATCAATAAACAAAAATCTACTGAATCCAAAATAACTGAATGTCTGAATTACAATATAGTAAACATAGAGGTAAATCAATAGAAAAAATATTGAAAATTTTTTTAAGTGCATTCTATATTTTATAAGCACACAATTCAATATTTTTTATATTTTATAAACAAAATGTATATCGTAAGTGAACTAAAAATAACAATTAAACTACAAAATAAAAAATAATTTATAAAAATATCTAGTTGTCAAACTTTTTGTATAAAAATAAAAAAATCTAACACAACATAGAACTATTTATAAAACATGAATAATTGTACATCCATTGTCAAAAAAAAAAAAATAATAATAAACTAATACGACATTAAAAGTGCAAGTAATATCTTTTAAAATTAACTACTTTATAACTTTAAATCAAATTAAGACATACCTAATAATGAAAAAATGAACAACACTTGACTTATGAACAAGTTGAATTTTAAATACATATTGAATACCATTAAGTAAAACTCTATTTAACGTATACATTACATTTTTATAGTTCCTGAAAATTTCCTTAATTCTTAAAGTGACTCTCCAAAAAATTAATTTGTGATTCTAGACCCTAGTACCTAATAGAGTAACATCTTCCCATTTTCTCACAAACACCAAAAGCATACACTGGTCCACTATTATTTATAATTTTCTTAAAAATTAAATCTAATTTTACTGTGAAATTAATGAATTTAACAGACGATAAAACCAAATTATTATCAAAATACAGTAGATAATAAGATTTAAAATTTTATTTATGGGTAATGGTTTTGTATAAGAAATTAAAATTTAATTTTAATTTTTAATATAATAGCTCAATCATTGAAATGTATTCCAAATCTATATATTACATAATACATATGACACTAAAATTGAAAACTTAAAAAAAAATAAAATTTAGGTTGAAACATTAATATTTCTCGCTTGAAATCTAAATGATTACATCCTTCTCTCATATGATATGAAATTAGTTTAAAAAAGGTTACAACTAGAAATTCTAACTTGTGAGTTAGATTTTATTCTATTATTTTATAATATTATATTTTGTTCAATTACAAAAAATAAATAAAATTATTTGTCAAATCAAAATCTTTTACGACTTTATTTTATAATTAAAAATGTATAATTGATAAAATTATCAATTATCATAAAATTCTTTAAAATGTATAAATGATGTATTACTATATAATCTTATAGCTAGTAATAAAGGTTCATAATACAAAAATAAACACATTTAATATTTATTTAACAATATATTGTACTCTAATTCCGATATAAAAAAAATATAATATGTATGTATGTGCTTAAATATTAAAAAGTTTTAAAATAAATAAAGCGTACAAGAATCTTAAACATATAAATATTTCTACAAATAACTTTCATAAAAAACTAATGTTTGTTCTTACAGGTAATTTTACTACTTTATTACTACCTAAATATTTTATAAAATTCATGAGACTAGCAAACAGAACATTAAAATATATTTGTTTTATAAAAACAGTTGTTTAAAAATATGAGGTTCATTTAAACTAACAATATTTTTGTAAATATAAATATATCAATAATTATTAATTAGCTTAGAAAGTTAAATAAAAATGTAATGTAACTATTAAAAATTATTATTTTCTTATAGCATTCAATAAAAAATATACTCATCAAATAAAACATAAAAAACTGTTATACTTAATAAGTATTTAAACCATAATAATTTTAAACATTTTTTGTGTTACACCAGTTACCAATAATGTATGCAAACTAATAAACCATAGCTTACACGTTAATATAAAAGTTAAACAATTAGCATATCTTAATTTTATTTCTATAATTTGATTTGGTATCTATATCACATTTTAGTAGGCACATAATCAAACAATTAATATAATATTTGTATCTCATAGTGCTATATTAAATATACTTAGATTTCAGTCATCGATATGTGAGGTTTAAATTATCATCCAGCACTAATGATACACCTGCTAAATCCCAAACTGCTGTAAGATGGAATGTCATATTACTCAACACAACTAAATACTCAAAGAGAGCAAAAAATGTGTATACTGAAATTATATACAAGTCAATAAGTAAATATAATATATATATTAGTATAAGTAAATATAAAACATATATATTAGTATAATATGTATAGTGTATACTAAAAAATTATTTTTATTTAAGTACATACCACCAGATTCGCAGTAAGCATTATGTCGCAAAAAACAATAGCCAGCAATTGCAAAACTGGTCATATTGAATACAGTAAAATATATTTTATATTTTAATGACCGCACTTCTAGTTTTGTCATAACTGTTTTGGTAATACGTCCTTTTTTCAATAAGATAGAAGAAATAACCATATTAAGTTCAGAAGCACAGATAAATGTGACAAAACTTTTTTCATGAATACCTTAAAATAATACAATAAATACATATGTATATGCTTAAATGAAAAAAAAATATATTAAAAGTTAAAACTCATTTATCATTAATCATTATTATAAAAATCACATTATCAAAAATATTTCAATTATTAAATCATAATTCATTTTTACTTCTTTTTAATCAGAAAAAAAGTGATGGCAATAAATTATATTAGTACATCTACATAAATATCAAACTAAGAAATAACCCAACCATAATACTGATTAAATAACTTCTATAATAAGTTAAAGTATTAATTCAAATAATAATAAAATAAAAACAAAATTATAAAAAAAAAAACACCAAAAATCTTTAAAGATTACTAATTTAAAACACTATTGGAGATACTAAGAATGTAGATAAAATAACAAAATTTACAGTCAATAATATAGAAGTTGGACACTATTATTTTAGAGTTTACTACTATTACCTGACACTTTAAAATGTAATTTTAATGTTAAACTATTAGATTTGTTTGATATAAATAATAAGTATAAAAAGTTAATAACAATTAAAATAAAAACTAATTGATTAAAAGAATCTAAAAATGTGAGAAGTAAAGTTTTATATTCCATAAGATAATAAATATTGATTTAAATAAAAAGAAATAATTTTAAAATGATTAATGATAAAAGGTACACAAATAATAAATTATTATTACGGATATTCATTGAAAACAGAACAGACTATACCTATACCATAATACTTAAAGAATAGTATATTTAAAAATCAAAAACACTTATTTTAACAAGACAAATCTATAGAATTAAAGTATTTTAATTTTTTTTGAAATGCTCATTAATAATTTCTGGTGGTACCTAATAGTTACAGTAGGTTGGCCGGTCATGTAAAAATTTTAATAAAATAATTTTAAAATTTAATACAATTTATACCTTAATTGTTTAGCTTAACATTATAATACTGTATTTTGAAATCTCCAATAGCTATAGATGCATTTTATAAAAAAAAAAAATATAAAAAAACAAACCTTTTAAAGTATCAGAAAACAAAAGGAAAAATTTGATAAAAACAAAAACCGAAAAATTATTAAATAAGAATAATTTTTTTCATGCAAAAATAATACCTAGTACTTAAAATATTATAATATCTAGTTTGTAACTTTACTCACTGTAATAATCTGATGAAGTAAATATTGATAAAACAACTAATGAGAATATTTCAACAGTGGATAAAAATCTTAATAATACCACACACCAATGTAATGATGGTTTAATTATACTAGTGTAATATTGGTAATATATACCAACCACAATAAGTCTTATTGGACTATGAGCGATTATGACTAAAGTCCAAAGAAATCGTTGAAGTGGATAGTTTCCCACGGCAGTTGATATTGTTGGCAAGTAATTTTTAACCTATTAAACAAAATTAAATATATATAATAATTAAGAAATAAAGAAAATATTGTGCTTAGAAATTTCAATAAACAAACTCGATAGCCACAATGTGTTGATGTAGCATCTTCCAATTTGAAAAGTATAGTCCATAAAACACAGAATATAAAGGTAACCAATACACTAAGTAAAGTGACTATTGACAGCCGACACACTTTGATTTGAAATAAATATCGCTTGTCTGGTTTTTCTGGGCATGATACTGAGTAATTTTGAATCATGCCTGTACTTCGTCGTAAATTATTCATACTAGAAAATAAAGTTAAAAAAAGTTATTAGTAAAAACATATCGTACAGAAATCTGTCATAAAATCTTTTTAAATATCAGTGTAAAATCTAACTTGCTTTCTTTCAAGATTTGTAGTTTTACTAATCACAATAAAAATTACCAAAATACACGCATAACAAAAAACAAACTTTCATACTCGATAAGAAACTAATATATTGGCACATAAAACAAACTCTAACAATTGTAAAAGCCACACCCATTTTAAATATTTTATCTTTTAATTAAATCATTTACTATATTAGATATATTTAAGCAAAAAGTATGGTTATTTGTATAAGAACTATTTTAGTATATTTATTATAAGTGATTAAAGATTAATCAATTTAATAATTGAATATACATCATATTGAAAAATTAATAAGATAATATTAAGATGAGCACAAAAAACTTAAGTTTACTTTTATACATTAAAGATGATTTAATTAATATAAATTATAAAATAAATTATTTAATGATTCACAGTTCACTTATATAAATTTTAAAAATTATTTAAAACATTTCTACCGACATAAAACATAGCAAATTATAAGTAAATAGGTAGGTAACTTACTTATATCAATGGTAAATCTATTATGCTTAAGTTTAATTAAATGGAGTGCACGATGTTTGGAACGATTAGTGAATTTCAAGTGTTTCAACATTTCAGTTTTTTTAGACATTTGAATAATTTAAACGACAAACAATATCAATGAGGAACACATAATAAAATCAATTGGCAGCAATAAAAATATAAATATTTAAGGAACTATAGGATCTATACATATGTATAAGTAGGAGCGTATTATACTATTATATTGTTATTGTTGTTATTATTATTCGTATCATTTTTTTTTTTAACGGATAGAAGCACTTGACCAAAAAATGATAAGAACCCGAGATATGATAATCAAAAACTATTACCAACCGTTAGCAACATTATTGGCATTGATTTTTAACCGTGTGACCTTACCATAGCAAATCCAGAGATATTTTCATTTTGAATGTTCGAGCGAGCGCAGCGAGAAAGGGGCAACGTAGGCCCCTAATTCCTCTTTAAAAATGTATTTGAAAATCTTATGTTGGCAATAAATTTTGTGCTTATCATATTATCCTTATCATTTTTCGGACGACTGCACTGCACCATGGAGTATAACTATATCTCTATAGACTGCGCCCTACTTTACTCAGACTCTTATTATTTTAATTATTATATTGTCACTGATAGCGGTAAGTGTAACCGAAGGACAAATCCAAAATATTTGTTTATAAATGTTTAAAAATCATGAGATATTTAAAGTTTTTTCTACATTATTAATAATACATTTTTCAAATAAATTGATTAAGAACCAGGAGTACCTATCAAAATAATCTGTAAAAGTGTAAAATATTGTTAAATATATATGATTGCCCTTAGGTAATCCCAAGGTGGTAGTTTTCATATAAAAACAATTATAATAATGTATTCATCAGTGGCGTAACTTTAAAATTTTGGCCCGGGATCAAAATTGTCAACGACCTTCTCATTATCCAGGTATTAAATAAGGAGGATGCATTCATCTGCCACAATTATTTTTAAACTTAAAGAGTAGTTTATTTTTGTTTTTAAATTTTTTTAAATTTTTTTTTGAAATGAGTTTCAAAAAGAATTAAAATTAAAACTATTCATATATTACGAACATTTGTATTGTGAACTTTATCGAATGTTTTATGTTTATATACTATTTTTGTATATTTCAATCGGAAAATAGCAAGCTTTTCAACACTTGAACACGAACTTTCAAAAGCTTTCATACAAACACAAATTTGTGAACATCTTAATGTAAGTAGAAATATGGTTACGTAATCTCTTTCTCGTAGAATTAGATACAATTGATGTTTCAGATTTCGTTAAAGATAAATTGATTTATTTAAGAGCAAAAGAAATGGCACACCACGATTTTTGAACAAAAAATGTGATCGAATTTTGGTATACTTTGACGAAGGCTTATCCGCGGAGCTGTATCCGGATCAATGCAATTTTTATTCCATTCGCCATTACATATCGTTGTGAATCTGGATTTTCTACAATGGTCAAAATTAAAACAAAACCAAGAAATCGATTGGACATCAAGAATGATATGCGACTCTAGCCTACACATAATGTATTTATGTATGAAATATTGTAAAAAGGATAACTTTGTTTTAGTATAATTTTTCGGAACGTTGTGAACTCCTGATGGCTGATGACGCCGATGTAATAATTATATAACATATTTATTTAAACTTATAACAGTAATGTGGTCCAACATAGTTTATTAATTATTATAATTATTAGTATATTAATATTAAATTAAAATCATAAAATTTAAGAAACAAAACAAAATAATTCAATTCAATTATTTAATCGAATTATTTGCAGTATAGTCGAATAGGTTAGGCGAAGATTGTTATCTATGACAATTATTTACAAAATGATAACATAATTAGTAAATATTGAAAAAAATTTAAGTCAAATGTCACTCACTTCTAACTAGTAATCAAATATTGTGTTAATTATGTATGCAGTTTATTATTATAAATAGAAAATATATCAATATATTATGTATAGGTATTAATATTATTTAAATTTATCACAACTGTTGCTCAAAAATCAAAATAGATGTGAGTAATAAGAAAGAGGATACTAATAGAGAAGCACATGAGTTGCATCTCGTAAAAAAGGTATACACGAATTGCGTCCCAAGAAATCCAAGATGCAATTCGTGTATTTTAATCAGCAATT
This sequence comes from Melanaphis sacchari, assembly GCF_002803265.2. Lineage (NCBI taxonomy): Eukaryota > Metazoa > Arthropoda > Insecta > Hemiptera > Aphididae > Melanaphis > Melanaphis sacchari. The sequence goes on along the minus strand of NW_020271284.1, from coordinate 107,100 downwards.
CTTAAACAACTAACAAAAATAAATAAATAAATAAATAACAATTATTAATAAAATCATAAGTCAATCAAAAAATTGTTTATCAAATTTAATAAAAAAGTAAATAAACGTTAAATCACAGATATAATAAAAATCAACAGAGTCCATAATATATAATATATAAATAAATAATATCAGAACCCAGGCTCCCTTAATACACCACGTAAAGCCCCTGAAAACGAAATAAAATTTCTGCTACCTAACCAATATAGTGGGATGCAATTCGTGTATACCTTTTTCACGGGTCGCAACTCTGTAGGTGCCTCGACTAATAGTAATACTGAAGAAATAATAAATATCTAGTTTATGCATATAGCCATTATGGGTAGCACCTAAATGTGGTTACACGTAGCTATCTGCAGTACCGAATTTAGAAAAGGTGCCACCCTAAGCCCTTTAAATATGCCACCCCTACCACAAGAAAAAAAATGTAGTATTTATTTCTAATAAATTTATTTCATTTTAAAGAAATTAGGTTAGTAGTCATTATAAAAATATAAACAAAATAAGTAATTATAAATTCTAATAAACAATAATAGGTACATTTTTAATCTTATACCTATGGTATCTATAACATTTTACGGCGAAATCGTCGATTATATTATCATAATTTATACTTCGAAGCATCACAGACTATATGTTAGGCAGGGCACAGAATTAACCAATGTGTCAAATTCACGGATTTACTTTTATTTTTTAAAATATATATATTAAATATTATATAACATTAATTTATGCAGTTACATAAATGCATAAAATATTTATATGATTTTTTTTCCATTTCTTATAAAATTTGCCACCCTGGGTTTGAGCCTCACAGGCCTAAGCGTAAATCGGGCCCTGGCTATCTGGTATGTTATAGGATATAGACGTACCTAGTATGTGCCCAAGATTGTGTGTAATTTCAAATAAAAAGATGTTAGATACTTAATTTTACTTTTGCATTATCTATCATAATTTAATATATTATGCTATATAACGTTATAATTTTTATCTTCAATAACTCAACAGCCATAAATCATAGGTTTTAAATTATTAGTATTATATTATTCTTAAATGTTTAGTGACAATAATATAATTTAAATAAATAATTTTAATTGTAAATTAAAGCATTACATCAAATACAGACAACCACAATACTAATACTTATATGATTTTACCATATCCCGTCATAGTCATTGACAGTTGTATGAAGTTATCAAACATGAGAGATAGGTACCTACATTATCATTGCGTCATGCAATTAATGCGCACAAATAATAAAAGTGATTATTAGGAATACATGTATTTTAAAATCATATTATTTAGCCAATAGCTAAGCATTAAAACTAAATAATACAATATTAGCAATTGTCTTCAAATTAAAAACTATACAGTTCTATGCTAAGTATATACAAAAATATAATTATGATATTATTTACATAGCCACGTCTCCACGTAAGTATAATTTATGTTTTTATTAAAATTTTATTATCAAATTGAATAAAATTATGAAGTATTCAATAATCAATTCGGTAGGTATACAGCGTCTGTAGCAATTACCTCAAAATTCTAAATAAGGTAATATACGAAGTAAGTACCAAACAAATAAAATATCTAAATATAAACTACTATTTACACATCATATTATATTTTATTATGTAAAAAATTATTAAAACTTACTTTTATATTAATAATATTTTCTAATAGGACACCAAGAAATCGAATCTTCAACTACAACATTTGTACATATAAAATGTACAATGTAGATTTGTCTTTAATAAACATAATTTGAATTTTTATCAATACATTTTAATTAAATTATTAGATATGTATAATATAACCATTATATATATGTAAATTATAATGTATAAGCCATAAAGAACATTTATAAAATGCATCATGTACCTAATTGATGATTAGGTTATATTAGACTAATTTTTAGATAGTATTGAAATAATTACTGTTTTAAATGTTACTATACCCAATTTATATTTATTTATGATATAATTGACGATTATTTTTAGATGAATTGAAATAAATCTAAGTTCTGTTTTTAAATATTGTGGCTTCTATATAATCTATATAACTATTATAATTATTATATTTTATTTTATTTCGTAATTATTAAATAGATTGGTAGTAAAACTTAAATTTGGAACGCACTCGATATCATGTTCCTCCATATCCATGATTTTTTTCAGTTTGCAAGCTATTCAATATCGACTGGTATCTTACAGCTCAACAGCTTAAAGTTTGATAATTATATTCATCTAAAAAATAAGTTATAAAGGTGATATTTAGTTGTAACTTATATTATAGTATAGTACACACTACATACATTATACGTGTACAATTAAAATTACTTAAATAATATTAGAAATATTTTTGATAATGTCACATAATACTCTTTTAGAATTATACAATGATGTGAAGCAAATTGAATTACGGTTAAAAATATTTAATTTATGAACTTATATAATATTAATTGAGTCTACTGTAATATTTTATTAATTTTCATACATATGACTAAACAGGCTGATCTGAATGCTTATTTAACAGATATTAATGAAATATAATACAGTGAAACTTTCATATAACGAAGTCGAATAAGCAACAAAAAAAAAAAAATCGTTATATAGAGGAATTCGTTAAATAGAATTACGTATTTTTTTCAACTTTTTTTAAAATTTAATTATATGTATATGTATATAAAAAACAACATCAAACATCATATTACAGTTTGATTTAATTTTTAACCTTAAATTTAATTTAAAAGAAATAATCAATGAGTTTTGTTTGCTTATTATTTTTGAAAATTGTCCTTTTTTCATAAAAAGTTTCTATATCGTCAAGTTTAAAAAAAAAAATTTCATCGGGAACATTTCCTTGTTGTCTAAAACCATTTCTTACACTGATTAAGCGTTTAATATGTCTTCTTCTGTGAGTTTGGTTTGTTCTACTGCATGTTCCTCTTCGTCTTCTCTAACGTTTCGACATTTTTTTTGTACGGACGAAGAGAAAACGAAAGAGAATTCGTAGTAAACTCGTTTGCATCAATATTGGAACTGAAGTACTGCAGTAAAATTAATCAGTTTGCCTACCTTCGGTGTCTTATATTTATCGGATACATTGTTCATGTACAATTTTAGAACTATGACTACAATTTGATAGTAACAACATTTAAAAAAACCCGTTTTTATCGAATAATTATTTCGTTATATAGAAACATCAGATTCATTATTTGGAGATAAACTTACGTGTAATTAACGCTAAAGGTCATAGTTCTCAAAAATATTTCGTTAAACAGAAAATTTCGTTAAATGGAAGTTTGTTATATAGAAGTTTCACTGTATATTGTATTACACCGATTAACATTTAAAAAAATAAAAACCAAACTTATTATATAAAAAAATTAAAAATAATCACAAATGGAACAAGATATAATAATTTATACGTGTATATAGTATACTTATATATTAATAATAATCGATATGTAAAACTATACTATATTACCTAATAACTATGGAAAGGATTTAATGATAGGTATTGTCAGCAAATACACTTATGAAGTTGTTATCATAAGTTATAACTAATACAGTGATTCGAGTATAGGTTTATCGGTACCTTATATGTATATACAAATCTATCTCTTTATTATTTATGGACATTCTATTTTATTGCGAATTTATATGTATTTTGGGTAATTTAAATCTTTACATAACGATATTGGTTATTATCTGATAACATAGGCGATGTAAAAAAAAAATGTAGTAATAATGGTTGATAATTAATAATTAATAATCTTAAAATTAACAATTTTACTGTAATAAAATCTTTATGATGAGGAAAAATCGATAAATAAGTCTAGTATCTAAATATTTTTTTTCCCCTAAATAAAATTACTTGTAAAAATCTCCTCTAGAAATAATTTAAATAAATGGACATTTTTTCATATTTTAAAATAAATTTTAGTGTCTTTAGTCTATGACTTCAAGTACTTACTAATTAATCTCAAATTAATTTCTGTTTTATTTGTTAGGTCTATAATCTATACCTACGTACCTACTTATATTTTTTTATTGAGGAAAAATATAAGCCTAAATACAAAACAATGGAGGACATATTATAAATTATAATAGGAGTGTAAAATATTATAAGTCTGGATAGACATATATGATATGGTATATAACTAGAGAACGGATTTATATGTAAATACATATTTTTATTAAAACAAGATATTTAAGATTCGATAAGAAATGTTCACGATTTTAATCATTTTCATTAAAATTATGCTACTTTATTTTACATATTTTTACATATTTTGGTATAATTACATATTTTTATATATTTCACTCATTTTTAAATATTTTTAAACATATTTTATCATTTCATCATTCATTCGTTTTCAATTCATGTTTCAGTGAACAAAAACAGTCATTTATCGGCATGTTGGAAAAAAATTCATACTGTTTCAGAAAAAAAATCAAAAAAAAAAATAAACAATCAATGACATAATGAATGGCAAACACCCTTCTAAAAATTTGGAATTATCGCCTTCAAATATTAATGATATTATGCGCTCCAAGTATGTTCCAATTACATTGGTTAATGTAAAATTATTATTTATCTATTTACAAATATTTTGAGACCTAATAGACGACATTTAACATTCAATAATTTAAAAGAAATTTTAATTATTCAATGCGACAAATCATTTCGATAATTTTATCATTATATTTAATGTATTTATTTTTTTAAGTAAATTTTTTTCCCGTATATTCAGATGTTTTTAGCACATATTTTATAAATTATACTTCCATATTTATGTACATATATTTCTGTATTTTGATTACAATATATAAATCCGTTTTCTATGTATAACTAATAAATAATAAGTACAATACTCTGATAAATTAATATAAAATAATTAATATGAGTCCTACTCATCATAATTTTTTTTAATGTGTTAGGATTATTATATTTTTAAGACATAAATTACCAAGAATTTTCATTTACCTTAAACTAGTATACTCATAGGTCCAACAAACAATCATAAACGATATAATTTAACACACACTATTAATAATTATTATATTAACCAAAAAAAAAAAAAAAAATAGTAAGAACACACACATGTTAAAAAATTGAATATCTATACATTACTGGTTAAATACGAACTAGTTTAACTTAATATACAGGTACCTATATATATAAAAAAAACATAATACAATTCAAAAGTCATGATACAGCCAACAGGTTACATAGGTACAAGGTTACCTTATCTTATGACCTGCAACCATTAGTACAAACTCATATTTAATTAATAATATAATACAGAAATATAGTAATATGAAAAAAAAAATTTAAGAAATGTATGACTAATGCATTAATCTTCACGGAGGATACCTTTACATTTTTAACAAATTTTAAGTTATGAACACTTGGTAAAATATCATAATATAAAAATGCTTATAAATTTTAGAAAAATTGAAATATCATAAAAACGGATAAAATTTCTATTTCTTAACTTTAAGTTTGTTAATAGGTCAATTCACTTTTTACTGCAGCAGGCGCGAATCTAAGGGGATACCAATATGTGATAGTAGTATAGTACCCCTCCTCCATAGACTAGTAATTTCTACAGTGTTTAGTGCTTACTTTTAGCAGAAAAATGAATATGAATCAATCAATACACTATACAGCGAAAGCTCCCTCAACAGACGCGTTTAAATTTTATATATCATTATATTCTTATACAGTTGTCACTCGTTAATTCGAACCTCGATAATTCGAAAAACTCCATAAATCGAACTAAACGCTAAGTCCCCTGAGAAAACCTCTATAATTAGAAGAAAATGCATGTATTCCGGTCCCCTCGATAATTCGAAACGTCTGACGGTGGGACACACTCTACAATTTGAATTTTTATTCCATAAACCTCTATAATTCGAATTTCCTTAAACTCGATTATATGTAAGTTCATATGCATGTACAACGTACATACATATGAAGATAATGTACAATCTATTTGACATATAATCGTAATAAAACTTATAAGTTATAACGTTGGTGGTTTAATATTATCGTAGTTGATAAACGTTATCGTACCTTACCTACCTAATCTAAACTTTTGTCAGGATTACGTCAATTTTTTGAGTAATCTGAAATGAACGAAAAAAGATGCGATACAATTTTCAATGCTATCAATAAGTTAGACAACGCTATGAACCAAATTGTGGCCACTGGCCAGCAATTTATCACAAAAAACAGATTTTTTTAATATGTAAAATATAATAATAAAATAAATAAATATCAATTAATAATTATAAAATATAATAATATGTAGGTATGTATGTATATTTTGTATAATAAATAGATGTCAAAATAAATGTAATATGTACAATGTACATACATACAATAATTTTTCACCTCTCTTTAATTCGAATTAATTATTTTCCCTCAATTATTCAAACACTCGGTAAATCGAAAACCTCTATAAATCGAATTTTTAACTTGGTCCCCTGAATTTCGAATTAACGAGTGACTACTGTAGTTAATTTTATCCGTCGTAGAAAATGACCGTCTCATTCAATAACTGATTTTGTTTTAAATAATAATACATAAAAGTATATTCATACATACGATTAATAAATAATAATATACGTAAATATAAGTACATTATACAATAAGGTCAAATTTTGTAGATTTTATTTTTAGATCCATAAAAAAAAAATTCCCGAGTGGCACTTCTCTAATTATAATGAAATATATAAATAACGGGCATCCTATATGAGTACGATGTACATGTATATAATTTTTATGATATATTTTGATATTGTTAATTTTCTTACTTACTTCCCCCTCTAAACAGCAGAAAAAATTTTGGTGACTGATAGTGTTCGATATTTAGATATTTAACTGTAGAAAAATGATTTTATGATAAAACATTAAAACACTCTGCCTTGCCAACTGTATTCGGTCGTGCTCATTTTTATCGGCCGTCGTCAAAAGGCTAGTCTGATCAAATTCAAACTTATTTTACACAATACAATTTTATAATTTGTATTAAATTATTTTATTAATTAAAATAAATTAATTTTTAAAAATATGAATTAAGTTAATATACCGACAATTGCTATGGCCGTCAATGAATATCGAACGTGTGTGGTTGTTTTATTTGCAAAATTAAAAAGACAAACGATTTTGTTAAATTTGTTCTATGATATTTTTTATTTTATATGATATATTTAATAATTATTATTAATTATTATATATCATGTCGAATTTTTAGGAATTTCTTTTGCTAGGTCAAAATTTAACAAGCGAAAAAGAATTTGGGTCATAAGTATATTGCTGTCTGTTGATATAATAATGATCAAAAAACCTTTATTATTTACAAAATATTTTCAATATTTATTATATTAAATATTTAATATTAAATTGCGTCCCAGAATACAAAAATATAAATCGCAATATCCGAATTGCGTCCCGGTTAATAATTGATTAATTGTCTAATAATATACATATTTTTCTTCCCAATTTTACAAACTGAGGACTGTCATTTGTATAAATGGTGTATAAATGGCAATATAATAGTTTATTTTTTCACTGAAAATGTTCACCATTTCAAAATTTTCCATTGCAAAATTAAATAAATATAAATAAAAATATGATGATTTGATATGGAATGTCGAAGTGTGACTGATGTTAACGTGAACAAATAAATTGCAAGGTGGTATTTACATATAAGATAGCGATAATCGAGATTATCTACGACTTTATCACCAAACATTATTGTTAGTGGTTGAAAAACGCGTGGACGCAATTCGTACATGTCACGAGAAAACCGCGGACGCAACTCGGATGTGTCGTGACAAAACCACGGACACAACTCGGACAAAATATAATTTATGGACGCAATTCGAATGCACCGATAATGATATAAATATACATAAATTGTAACATCATCATGTTACATATATATTTATAACTCTTAAAGTTTTATTATTTTTTCATAACTTTACAAGTTTCCCCGATTTTGTCGATAATATTGTATATACTATATAGTCTCATTTAACGCAAACAAATAAAATAAAACACAGGACTACATTATATTGCAATATTGTTTTTGCTATCTGCAATAAGCGCTCTGTTTTTGGTAGTGTTTTTATTATTAAAAAATATAATAATTATGGCTGTTATAACTTATAGTTTTATGAATAAATAATATGGACTATATTTTGCCATATATATTATTTGTATGTATATTTCATTTATCATTATTTATGTAAATTGTTTGAACGAAATGTAATATAGTTTTTTTATCATTTCATAATACTATTATTTAATACCTTCTTAAAATCTCACGAACAGATAGGCAATATACTAATTTATGTTTTATGTATATTAATTTTTATGTTATTTTATATTTATTAATTTTACCCAAGTCACCCCGCCTCTTCCGGAAATATTTTCTGTGCCCTGATTAAGGGTCCAACATCAAAACACAAAAATTGAAGATATACTAATTATTTATTTGAATTAAATTTCGATTTTTAACTGATGTTGATAACCACTACGGTAGGTACATTGTACACGTTTTCAACCCCTGAAATTAATTTTAGGTACCTACGTATCTATACATAATATAAGAAGTGAATAGGCATTTTAAAATTATTTTTGAAAAATTGAATGAAAATAAATGAATGTAGGTACTCACCTATGTTAAGTCTTATTTTCTATGTATTTGATCAAAGTATATTTTTTTTTTTTTTATAAATAAGTATAACATGGAAAATCAAAGTATGAAAACTCCTCTCCGTGGCAAAGGTAACTCGTAAATTTATTTATAGTTGTGACACATTCACACATCTATAGAAAATAATGTTATACCTAAGAACACAATATTATAAAACTGTTGACAATATGTCGTCCATGATTAAATCGTCAAATATTATAAAACATTGAAACGCGTGGCACGAGGAGACCTTCCTCGACCATACATTTTCCCTGTTGTGTACACAGGTTCACCGCGATAGTCAAATATTTAAATGTGTGAAATTAATTTGTGATTGTAATTATTATATTGTTTATACTATTAATACATATTTATTATTACTTGTAGCCTGTAAGTAGATATAGAATAATGAAATAATGTAAATTTATGTTAAAAAATATTATATTTTTAAAAGTACACAATAATATATGGTACACATTATTTTGCTTCAAGTGGTAACAATGCTAAGTACTACATTATCATTTATCAGTCAAACGGAAATTCGTAATAATTGCGTCTCCGCGTACTGTACTGTGATTACTGATTATGTATATTGTTATAATCAACTGACAAGTATTTACTATTTAATAACAACTTTTACTTTAACTTGAGTTTAACTTTATACCTTGTAGTTTATGAGTTAAGATTTATCATCAATCGCGATTCACATTGCCTAAATATCTCAGTATTATACTAATTCGTGTTGTAAAAGGTTGAAAATTTCAAAAGGCCAAAGAAATTGAATCCTTCTCAATTCAAAATTGATATGATATTTGTAGGATGTAAAAATTGTTAATTTTCCAGTAAACTAAATTATAAAACTTCTTTACTACCTAGTTAATTGAATTAGTTATGAAGATATTAAAAAAATATTTTAATTAATCAAAAAGGTATTAGGCAGGCAATAAATTACAAATGTAGTTGTTGGTTATTTTATTATTTTTTATTTGTTAGAATTTGTTTTACTTAAAAACAAGAATAGAAATAATGTCAATACAAGAAATCGAAATCTCAGATCAAATGTTTTCTTTAAGTCAATCTAATATTTGTCGACTCTGTGGACTAAGCAATTCATCAAGGTTCCTGATCTACAAAAAAGTTGATGCTGCTGAATTAACTATTGCAGATTTAATCAACCGTTATTTGCCTATTCAAGTAAATATGAAATATTTATATAATCTTATGATTTAGATTATTCAACAGATTGTTCTTACAAAAATATAAATATAATTTTAACTAACATGATTTATATTTAATGTTAAGTTACCTAAATCAAAAAGCTATAATACAATGTTATATGATTATTTTATTGAAATATTTTCTGATTAAAACACCAAGCTTTTAACCCTCATTTTAACTTAAATAACAATTTTATAGATTACTTAATTAAATAACAAGAAAATTACTTAAATTATTTTATTTTTTAATTATACTTGTATATGTATGTTACAGGTTTGTGATGATGATGAATACCCAAAAACTATATGTGCTAACTGTAAATGTCAATTGGATATGTTAGTAAAATTTATTGATGACTTGTTAGATGGTCAAATGTTTCTCAAAAATGTTTATGAAATGTATAAGTCTAAACAACTTTCTTCGGCAGAATATATACCTTTGGTGGATGAAAGAACCAATAATTTCAAGAATAATATAAACACTAAAAGTAATGATGTAGAATTTATATGTGAGACTTGTGGTTTAACGTTAGACAACAAAAATGAATTGAAGGTTCATTTGAAAAATCATCATGGTAATTAAAATCAATTAAAATTTAAATAACATAATGTTGAATATGTAAAATTGACAGTTATCCATTTCTGGTTACAGAAGAAGAACAAAGATCAAGTGATACTGCCACAGTCAAAGTTGTTGAAAGATTTTCATGTGAATATTGCAAGAAAACATTTGCTCATAAAAGTGGGCTTAATACTCATTTAAAAACTCATAAAGGTAAGTATTTTCATTTTAGACTGCTTAAATATAGTTAAATTATTACTAAATCAGTATTCAATATAGGTGCTATCAATTTCTGTTCTATAATAAAATATTAAGCTCTTTTCAATTGTGAATTATTAAATTTATTTTAATTTATACATATTATTTATTAATTATTTAGGTGATAAAAAGTATGTATGTAAAGTATGTAAAAAAAGTTATTATCAAAATGGAAACCTACAAGAACACATGCGCATACATACTGGAGAAAAACCTTTCAATTGTGAATATTGTACAGTGTCATTTAGAACATCATCTCAGGTTTACATATATTTATAAATAATCAATTTATTTGATATGTTTGTTAATAATTTTAAGATTATATTTTTAGTTGAAAACTCACATTCGATGTCATAGTGGTGCTAAACCTTACAAATGTTCAGTGTGTGAACGATCATTCCCACATAATAATACTCTGAAAATTCATTTAAGGCGTCATTATAATGATCGACAATACAATTGTGAATATTGTCCAAAAAAATTTGTTGATCGTACAGCGCTGGTCAGACATTCTCGTACACATACAGGTAAAAATATGGACCATTTGAAACATCTTTTGTAATATTTTATTCTTACTTTACTGCTAAAAATTACTGTGTTTAAAAACCGCTGTAATTTAATTATTTTAGGGGAAAAACCATATTATTGTGATTTGTGTAACAAGGACTTTGCAACAGTGACAAATTTTAACAAACATAGAAAAGTAGAGTATAACATTAATTAATTATTAATTAAGCTAAATTAAATTTAAACAATCTAGACGTTTGTCTAGTAATTGATGCAACAGCTATTGCCTTAAAAAATTTAAGTTAACTATACATTTTAATTTGGTTAATTAATCTATTAAAAATATTCATAATATACTTAAATATATTAAAATATATACAAACCGTTTTTGTAGTTCTATTCACAATGTTGAAATTTATTTTGTATGAAACCTCATTTGCTATATATTTAAGTACATAATCAAATTAAAAAATATATAATTAAATGTACATTAATTTAATAACTAACTAAATTGACATAATTTATTTTAGATACATATGAAAGATAAACATTCTACTGTTTGGGAGCTAACTACAAAATTCCAAAAAGGCAGTTCAGAAATTGATTATATAAATGCTACAATAATTAATGATAATGAGTTACAGGCGTGCGATAGAACAGAAGACTTATTTTTAATTTCCAATCAAGTGAAAGTGAGTTAAAATATTCATTATTGTAATTGAAAGTTATTTTATATTTAGAATAAGTTATTAATAAAAAATATGTTTTAGGATCTGAACACTGATATACCATCTAATAGTGTTAATAATTTGGATGACCTATTAAACGTCAACACTTCCTTCACGTCTTTGAATTCTATTAGCTTTAATGAATCTATGTTAGAATTAGCTGAAAACATAGTATCATAAAATTTAATTTGTAGATATATTGCATATTTATTATTTATATGAGCTAAATTAATAATATTTTGTATATTTAACTAATGTCACTGCAAATTTTCAACATTACTATCAGTGCCATTGATAAGACTGATGACCACAGATTTTATCCAATTGGTAATACACATTTAATTGTAATGTGGTCAAAACTATATTCAATCTTAGATTATGTTGTATTATTCATATGATTTCAAACGTTGAATTTCTATTTTTTTATAATTAATTAGAATTGATCAGTCAATCAGTGTATCTACTCTATTTATGAGTAAACACCACAATTTTTAAGTATATATTTTGTTCACATATCTCTATAAACTATTATTTTATTTTCAATTTGAATTTAATAGAATAATTTTTTTTAATTGTTTCAACTTGCTATCAAATATATTTACTATTTTGCTTCGACAATTTGTATTGAAATAATACTATATTTAAGTTTTTAAATTTTACCTGATTTGTATACATATAATTGATGAATTATCTAAATATATATATATATTTTATTCTAATTTTACTTATTACAATTCTTGAATAATACTACTTGAAATGTTTAGTAGAATCTTTTTATCCAAATTAACATTCAACCAAAAAAATAATAATTATAAAATCAATGCATTCATTACATTAAAAATCTAAAATGTTATTTTTTAAAACTGAAACAGTTAAATATAAAATACCTATAGACTTACAAATAAATTGTAATAAAAAATTACATATTTTGTACTTAAAAATATAAAAAATTGTATTTATTATGTTGTAACCTAAGATAATTTAATTAACATTTACTATAAATTAAGACCAATTGATTTTCTCTTTGACTCGAAGGTTTTGACATTAATGTTGATATTTATCCAAATGTAAATTAATAAAATATTTATAAATTATAAACTATTTAAATACTTAATATACCATAAAAATAAATAAACAAGTAAATCTTATTTAAAGATATTAAATTATACTTAAAAATATTAATAATCATAAATTATCACAAAAAAAAAATCTAAAAATGTTTATAGTTTACTAATTGAAAAAAAAATCAAATATAATAAAATTCTAGGGATCAGGGCACAACATTTAAAAAAAAAACACATAAATTATACATATTACATACATTCCAAAAAATCTCAATAAACATAATATTATAATAAAAATAAAATAGGTGAGTAATATCATAGATTATACATAGAACAATCACAATTTACAAATAATATATTTTTATAAACAAAAAATAGCTATAAATTATTTTAATTAGATCGGAATTAGAAAAAAATGGCAACATTTTTGCATGTGAGTACATTTTTAAAATATGATGTGGTGAATGCGAAAATAATACTATAAGTCTCGTATGGAATATGACGTAGATCAAAGACAAGAACACAACTTGGAATACAATCTAATTTTTAATCGATTAGTTTGTCAATAATAATTAATAAATGTATGAACCTGTACGATGGCCACGAGTATTGTTTTACTATGGATTATTAAAATAATGAATAATTTGCCTATACAATGCTCCTTAAAATCGAGCCCCATGTGAATATAGTTTCAATGTTTGTAATCAACTCAATACTTGTTTTGGATAACCGACAGCGAAGGAGGATCTGTGTGTACAATACTACTCCTAAACAACTCTGTGCTTGGAAATATTCAAGTACTTAAAAAATAATTTTATCATAGACAATTTTAATATTTTAAGAATAAATAAATATGAAATAATGATTTTGCACATATTTTTACACCCAGAAAATATAATATTATTTGCTATAAATATAAATATAGGAACTACAGCATTCATAATTATCCAGATTAAAATCATTTTATCGTATATTAATTTAACGTGTTTAGTTTTATATCATAATAGGTATTAAGAATTCAAAGATATACCTTTGTTCAATCGTATAGGTACCACCAATTCTTTTAATTTTTTACCGAAATGTATACAGATTCGTGGAACACAAATATAATAGTTGTTTACAAGACTGTTAAAATATTGATTAAAAATATGGGTGAGTAGTTAAATAATCGAAAAAATTCAAGAGTTGTAAAGTGAATAATTGCAATAATTTAATTAATAATATAGGTGTATAATTAACATTTTTTTTTTTATATATATATTGTATTAAAAAATAAAATTTACTTATTTTCAAGTATTTTGAATGAATTTTAAAAATTTACGGGAAAAAAGTAGAGAACAGTATTTCTAAAACACTGCAATTAGAGGTAATTTATCCATATTACCTATGTATTATAAAAAAAAAAAAAACAAACGAAACTCAACGTGTACACATTAAGAGTTATGCAACGATAGATAATTATATCCAGTATTCAATTGTATAATATATAAATAATAAATTAAATATTTTTTTTTTTACAAACGGGGCATTCAAATAAATTATTATTAGTTACTTCATTTTTTTAGGATCTTAATGTAATTAATATAAGTACCTACATATTATCGAAATATAAAACGAATAATAAAGCAATTAAATTACGGTTCCATTGGTACCACTTCATCATGTATAATATTAGGTACCTATACCTAATATTATATTACGAAATCATTATAAGTAGGTAGTAGATACGCATTAATTTTACTGGGGAGAGGTGTTTCCATAGGCATACGGTTACAGACAATTAATAATTGATGACAAAGTGCAAATATATACTAATGAGAAAACTCACTAAAAATATGTAACGTTGTATATGTAATAACTAATAACTATATAATATTATGCATTTGTACACGTGCATTAACTGGAAAAAATGTCAATTGTATTCATAAATTTTTTGTTATCGTCAATACTTTCTAGTGAGAGTAAGTTTTTTTTTTAACCGAAGACCAACAGTTTATAGTGTCTTTTAGGCACCCATCACATAAGTACATAACATTTAAAACATAAATCTCACTCTTAAACATAGTATAGCTTTTTTTTTTTATGTAGCTATGCAGGTATACCTACTACATATATTGCTTGCTTATTGTGTGTTTACTATAATTTCACTCCAGCATGAATAAAGATGTTCATTTTTATGATATTTGTAAAATTTATTTCGAATTATTTAACAGTTTTTAATATATATCATTAAAATAAACTCTATATGGCTATCCAGTACACTTATGGTATAGGTACTCTGGCTCCTATTATTTTTTATGTTATTCAGTAGAACATTTAGGTAATGTGATGTTATTTACGTTGTATTATATGTATTGTGTACTCGCCACTTATTAGTAACTATTTAGTTAAGTTTTAAAACAGTAACTTAAATCTCCGATAGTTAAATGAAAACATAATGTTTTAATACCTAGTCAGTACCTACTCGGCAGTATAATCACTAACAAAAAAAAAAAAAAAATGGATTATCACCTTCGTGGTTCTTCAATTTCATAGAAAACTCGGAAAACGTGCAATATATCCTATCTAATTCGAATAATTGTCCTTGATCAAAAATAACAATAAAACTCATACAATATTGATAAAAGGTCAAATTATTTATTTATTTTATAATATTAAGCTATCAATAATAATTGCGATTGGATAGAATAACTGTATAGTTATTATTGTATGTAATTAATTGTTTAAAATTTTTTTCAATGAATAAAACTCCAATCAAATATCTATTTAATTGGCCATAACACAGTTTTGTTGTATTTGTATGTTTATGTATAGGTATAGTTATTGTATTACATTGTCAATAAAATAAAATATTTAAACTTCTTTATAGAGTGATTAAAAATATTTTCTATTTCTTCAAGGTTAATAAAGTATTTATAATCTGCATTAATATTGTAGTAATCAAATAATACATGGCAATTTATCATGATTAAATTTAACTACGTTAACTGTCAAAAATGTCATTTGTAAATTAAATAGTTTAATAAATTTCAAGTAATAAACTGTATAGATTATTATGTTTTAAAATATTAAAAGTGTGATAAATAAATTGTATTTAGTTTTATGAATGTAAGTAGAGGTATAAACAGCATATTAATCCAAGAGAAAAGGATTAAATTTAATGAATGAAAATGTGGTAAGTATAGTTACAATTTTTTTTTCTCTGTACATTTTAATAATAATATTATAATAATATAATATACACCTACTTGTATATTAATTATATTAATTTAAACTTGATATAGTAGATTATATAATACTACGAATAGTACTTACTGGTTACTATAATTTAAGTTACATAGGTATGTTATTACATTATTATGTTAAATTATATTTTTAATTTTATTTTGTATATAACTTAAATTTTTATTCGATCTAATCATCTAATTACATTCTACATACTGTATATTTTTTTGAAAAATACTTTGATTATAATAGAAATATATAGGTACACGTGTCACGTACATAGGATGGTTTTTGAATTATGTAAGTGCTCATTATTTCAAAAAATATTGATTTTATCAAAAAAATTAAAGGTTTTAATGTTTTATTATTATTATTTTTAATTATAATATATTTTCATTTCAGATTCTGAAGCTGAGTATTGCAATTTATAAAAATCGAAGTTTAAACTAGTGGTTAATTAGTTGCAATTGTTACAAATATTTTAAGTTTAGATGAGCGGAGCAGACTAGAAAAAACGTTCTGTGGAGGTAATTTAATGATAAATTAAATTTGAAATAACGATACTTGCTATCATATTTTCTTTTTTTTTTACAAGCAAAATTAAGCGAAATACATACAAATGATTGATGCTCATATCCAAGGATTTTAAATATTTCGTCATCATTAATTTCCGAATAACCATTATAACCTCCTTTCCTCAGATTCGAAGAGATCATTAAATTACTGGAACTCATAATATTTATTTCATAACAATGTTTTTATTACCTAATAATTACTCTTTACTAATCATTAACGATTGTAATGTATATTTCAATCTTAGATGTGATTACCGCAACTTCGGGTTCTTCAACCATACAATAGAAGCAAAGTACCTACACGGTTGCTGGTAAAATTAGAAATTCAAAATAAAATAATTATCAGTTAAAAAAAACAGTATATGAATGAAATAAATAAAATTAAAAAAAAAACAAAACAAAGGTATAATTATTTACCAAATTATTACAAATCGTTATTTACATAAATTACGTAATTTACATTTAAATTTTATGTCTTTATCAAGCACTTTACTAACTTAATAGCTGAGCTGACAAACACCCAAATCCAGTGGCACCGATTTGTTACAGTGCCATACTATATTTATACTATATATTTAACATCTTCGTTAAAACTGCAGACTATTTTTTCACTCATCCATTAAAAACAATTTTTAGGGAATTTACCCCAATTGGTATAATATCCAATATTGATTTCACTACACGTAATTATTATCTGACAGATATTAATGATATTATTTGTTATACAATAGTATACACCATTGGGTAATATTATTCTCTCATCAGTCATCACATTTTCTGATTTTCAACGGATAAACAACAATTTGATTCTTATCGTCTGTATATATTTATATCACCTATCAGAAATACTGCGTTTACCACAAAACCAAAATTTGAAGTAATTTTTTTTCTGTTAATTACCTAATAAGGACTTTTAACTTATCATAGCCATGATAAATCTAAGTCTCCAAGCTAATCCTCCCTTATTTGTACCATCGTTATACGTTATAATAGATAATGTGTTATTTTGTTATAAGTACTTAAACACATTTAACTAAAAATTCTTTGAAGTGATCAATTTAGTTAATTTAATCTTTTGGTAGTTTTTTTTAAGCATAGGCAGTATACCAAGTCCACTAGAATTAAGTTATAATATAAGATACCTACGTATTAAGTATGTTGTATGCATAAATAATATGTACCTATTATAGTTTGTTGATATTATGTTATTTAAGGAGGTTTAATACGGTTTTGAGTGTTTAGTTCTCTAAACTTCAAAAGCATGACATTTTGGTCTCCTAAGTTAATTCTTGACCATCATTATAAGACATAAGTTATTAGTTATAAATGATAATACTAACTTTATGTAATGCCATTTAAAATTGTATTGTGTTCTGTGTAAGATATAAAAACACTAATTACATTAATTTAAGCTGTTAGGTGACTGTTGATAAATATATATGTATAATAATATATAGTAGTAACAAATAAAATTAAGTTAAATATATGATTATTGTATTCCATGACTATTCCATTTTCAATAGGCAACATCAAAACATGATTTCTCATTGTAACCCAGTCAGACACCATACATTAAGATAATTTTTAATATGATTAAAATTTAAGTATTCGTAGCAACAGTTACTTTTAAGTAAAATTAAAAATAGGCTCTTCGTCATGTATTATCTCTTTCGTTTCATTAATTTCGATATTCCTTCCCTTTTTTGTTCGCACTTTCGCAGTATGTACCACAAAATATGCTACTAATAAGCTCCTTGCATGTAAACGATGCGGATTACCTGCAATATAGAATTGTCTTTCTTTTTCAAAGCATAATACAAACATAAACTATCTCGTAATTAATTATGATCATTAATATTTCAAAACTTTTATGTTTAAATTATATAAATAGTATTATTATTTGTAGTGTAACATTGTGACCACCGGATACCAGTTTGTATACTTTCAATAAATACAAATGAATTCATACTGCAGTCGTACGATTTGAGTGATTTGACTATTCGGATTACGATTATCCAGCTATATCAATTGCAGGACGCAGAGTATGCAATTACTCGTAAGAAGGGCTCAAATAAATCGATGTTTGAGGTTACGAGTGTAATTGGTTGGTGCTATCTATATATATTGTATTTTATGCACTTGTGAATCAATAGTATACTTGCCCATAAGTATATGATCATGTTAAGTACGCGCACATTATTAAGACGTAAATGCGCCGTGTAATGTTATAGAAGTATGAACTATGATTGATATACTATTTGGAAATCGATACGTATGGGATAATATGGCCTTTCATAAGTTATCGAGGGTCATAACACTCTTCTAGCCGTCAAACGTCCGCTGTAAAACGGCACCGGCTTTCCATGTATGTAACTTAAACACTATACATGTATTGATGTATAGGTAAATCAAAATCATTAAGTAGGTATTATATTTTATTACGGAATGTGCGCGTCCTAAATACACCTTAGTGCCTTCGGGATTGCTTTATTTTTCTACTAGATAAAAATGTCGACATACTGCATAAAAGCAATCCTAGATTTCGTAATATTAATGATAGATTAACGTTGGATTCCGTATAGCACGTAGTTATAATAGGTTACGATACTTATGCCGTTACACATGTATAGATGCCTATATCAATATACGAAAAAGTGAAATGATACTTGTGACCCGGATTGCTTGATGAGCATAAATTGTATGTAATTTACGTAATTTGAAGGTAGAGATGAAAAGAATAGCAAAATATTTTTATTATTATTTTATTTTACATTCATTTGATAGATTTTCACATCAATTATTTTCTCTAGAAACTAGGTTGTTGTTCTATGAGGACGAATTGCAATAGTATCTTCTATAGTATAATATAGGGAAATCCCGGTACCTAATGAGTAATGACTAATAACTAATGAATTTGAATCAATGACAGAGTGACAATATCGCCGCCTTATTCTACAGTCCATACCGTATAACATCTTTTCATGGGCGTCCCTAGCAGAGGAAAAATGGGGCACTTGCCCCCCCCCCCCCCTACAATTTTAAATTTGTTTCTTCCTAATTGTAATAATTTAATGTTATACTGACAAAACATAATAATGTTCTTTAAGTAAAATGTATAATAATAATACTTAAATTATTATTCTCTATTGACGATAAAAATGTTTAAAATACTTCTATTATTTTTAAGTTAGGTATTTATAGCGGTATTAGCAAACGTTTACGTAAATTAAATTATTATGAATTTAACTACACTCAATGACGTTTTTGATTTATTTTAAGATATTATCTAATTATGGTAGAAATATACATAATTATAATAATTAAATACTAATAGTATAATAAATGCAATATTTTTGGAAAAATTAAATTAACCTACTATAACACTACAAGTAGAATAAATTCATTTAATACTTTATCAAAAAAATACCACGAAATATACTTAGCGATATAGATCTCCCTTCTGAATCATTTTTGGTGTATGTCATTGAATTCAAATTTAACACACCCATATAAGTAATTCACTCGACATATAATGAATAGCACAGCGGTACCCACTTGCCTACCTTTTCTGTTTGTTGTTTATGATGTGTGAGTGTATTTTCAAACATTTTTATATAAAATTATTTTAAGTAACTTCTACTTATTTATTAATTGGTAAAATGTACTGATCAATCATTTAATCAGGTGTTCTATTATAGTTTAATAAATTTATTTACCTAAGTAAAAAACATTATATTTATGATTCACAACGCACAAAGTTATAAACTGATGTATGTACCAATGTACCTATTATATATTATGTAAATGAAAAAACACATATTTTTAAGGAACCTAATAATACAACTATGTAAGAAAAGAGTGAGAGAGTGAACTTTGAGCATTGATTAAATCTATTCAACACTCATAGGAATATTTATATAAATAAGTAATAACCCAATGACGAACAAATACACAATATGCAGAAACATGTTGACTTTAAACATTGCAATGATCATTATTTATTATATAAATATAATGCACCCACAGTAGAATAACAACATTCAGACAATTTGATCCATACAAAATTGTAAACCTTATATAATTAATTATAATCCATCTCCACGTATCACAATAATAATGCAAATAATGATCTTACCAAATATTACTAAAACGTATTATAACAAAACTATTGCTTAGATTGACGTTACGGTGTATGATCTGTTAATTTTCAGTGAACTACTCGTGTTGTAATTTTAACTTCACCTAGCCATATATTACATTAAACATAACAATCTAACCACAGAAAAGTAACAGTAGGTAGCGAAAGGTTATAACTATATTATTATGATTCTTACAAAGTACCTCCTAATTTGTAACAAATAGACAATGGTGTGTATTACAGAGCTCCTTGGTTGTAATTAATTACCATATTAAAATGTGCTGAATCAACAACATTTGGATTTAATATTGCATAACTCTTAGTTATATTTTTGTTAATAATTAGTAAACATTACCGGTAAAGTTATAAAGCCATAAAAAATATAAATTGAATATCTTTTTGAACAACATTTTTCAAACAACAACTAGGAATTATTAAGATTTAGGATCATAATTATGAAAATTATTTCTTAACAATCTTAAATCTCTAATTAAAGATTTAATAATTTAACTTAAATAAACTGAATAAAAACAAAAATAGATCAGCGTATAGTAATAAACACGATAATTTCAAACAGTAGATAAATATTGACTTATAGAATTACAAGTATAAAATCACAACATATGATATATCCATAACAGTGTAATTACTAATTGTTAATTATATTTTTATTCATGCAGGTATCTACGTAGTTATAAATATTTATGAACCAATATTGTATTATTATAAAATTTAAATAATTTAAATAATTATTTTATATTGAGCTGGTCCTATCGTTTTATAGAAATGTCATTTTAATGTGTAATTATAGTTAACAGACACAAGGATTTTATCACTGAAATGGTTGTTGACGACAACTGACATAATCGAATGGATATAAATATAATGGATTTCAATTAATAACAAGTATTAGCATTTCAATAAGAATTCCTCAAAATCTCTTAAGTTACATAATATATATTATAAGTTATAACATTTGAGTTTCAAACAAACTATTAACCTTAAGTTGATCTTTTAATCATAGATTTCAAAAAATCCATTACTCAAATTCAAATAAATTTGGTACTTGGAATTATCTTTTATTATGAAGTATTTGATATTTATGGTTAATAGATCATTGAGCTTAAATAACAAGATAAAATCGTGTTAGATAATTAATGATAAACGGGATGATAAGTAAATACTCGTAATTTCTCTAAAAGTTTCCTTTTGCTGGCAAATAAAATTTATAAAATAGAAAAAAATAGCATTGAGATTTAAATATTTTCTATTTATACATAAATTACGCTTAAGGATAATTTTTTATTATAAATGAGTAGAAAAATCTACCTTTTAAAATTTATATTGCCAAATATGTTTTTGTAATTCGAAAAAAATGGTGGGGCTGGTAATTTTGGTAGGATTTAGAAGATTAAGTATTGTTTACTTTTTTCATAGTTAATCTTGTCGAATGTTTCAAGAAGTTAAAGTGTTAATATAATCAGTAAACTGTATGCTATACAAGAATAACGAACAAATGCTCATTGCTCATTGGCTACTATATAAAAAAAAAAAAAAATAAATAGTTATATATTATATCGGTGAGCATATTATTATTTACTGGGTAGATTATTACTTATCTTTAAATTATTTTTCCTACTGAAAATAAACAAATTATCCCGAGACGTAATTTATGAACATTTCAAAAATACCAAGGCTGCAGTTTATGTATAGTATATGACAGTAATATTTTTTGTGATCACAATTTATCAACTCTGAAATAAACTATGTAGCTATGTGCATATCTAAATTTAGTACCTCTCAATCAATACAATTTTAATAATTATTAATTAGTATGATAATACAAATAAATGCAGATATGGCAAACTTAGACATTCGTGTCACAGGCGACTTATAAAGTTACAAACAATTCAAGTAGGTATAAGTAGCATATGGTGTTATCAATAATAACTATTATTTTTATTTTATTTTTAATTTCAGTTAAGAATTAAATGTATAAAGTAATTGATGAATAATTTGGTGAACAGTAAATAATCATTTGTTAAAACTTATTTTTAAATTAAATGTAGCAAATGCAAAGTATTAAATTAGCTGGGAAACGGAAGTCACTAAACAACTGACAGTATAACTATTAACTAATACATTTATTTTAAACACCACATAGTTTTAAACCATAACTATTGAGTCAATATATATAAATAATACGATAAGTTCATTATAAAATCATACAGCTTATAATGCATATTGTATAGATGACACATATATGGTAGGCGGTAGCTATACGTATGTATTATAATTTATAAATTAATCAAGAATACATCTTGTGTTAGTGTTTTAATGAATCCGTGATAAACCATAAATAATAATAGTAATGTGATAAAATATTCGATAATAGACTAGTTCGAATTTAAAGTAATATTTATTTTAAATATGTTGATTGACCTATTTTCCAATTTATATTCTAGATATTTAAGTAAATTAGTACCTATATATAATGTATATTGCATAGGTAGTAGGTACTATAGTATTAACACTTTTATAATTATTTATTTCTTTTAAAACCGGTAATATAAGTTTTATTTTGTTTATAAACCTAATATTATAGTCTTTTAAAATATATTTTTAATATTGTATTTAAATACAGATACAAATACTATATATATATAATATATATATATATAAAAGCATTGAATAACAAATATAAATACTTGGTATGTGTTTAAACTTTTTAAATACTATTTAAATACTTTTTTAGCATGACTTTGAATTGTGCACGTAATAAATAAATTAATAATGTAATTAGAAAAACTTATTATTTAAAATGTTATAATGTGATATTAGTATCATTAAAACTTTGTATTACTTAATTAAGTTTATACTAAAAAAAAGTGTGTTTTATCTTATTTCTTCAATAAATAAGTTAATATTAATTAAACCTTAAAGGTCTTACATTACAATATAATTATAATATAAAAATAAATAAATGTTTAATAATTTGATGAATAATTATTTTGAATTTGAAAAGTATTTTATTTTAAAATAGAAATATATCTAAGACAATAATAAAATATTTTCGAATATCATTATCATTATAATTAATTGCATTTAGTCTAAGATATAACGTAGGTTGTACTACGATAAAATATATTTACGTTATACAACAGTCAGCTAAATGAGACGGCTGCATCGGCGGCAAAATGAGAATAAATTGGCGGCGAAATGAAATGGCGTCGAAATGGAATGACCAATACGTTCTTTAGTTCGACCTTGTGAGTTAATAAATTCCAAACTAAGCAAAATCTACTTATTACTATCAGATAAATTCAACAACAAAGTTCATTAAAAATTAAGTATTTAAATTCAAATTTCTACATAGAATATTTATCTATTTTTTACTAACGCTCATGCCCAAATAAGTAAATTAAAATTTTTAAATTGAACATAGACATTGGATAGTATAAGGTTTACTCAGACGTTTGCTATACCTATTGACAGGATCTCTATACATTGGGAAGAGGAGCCTTTGGATCCGCTGCAATATAGGGAAACGCTATTTTAAGAGCCCATCTAATTAAAAGTTAAATCTGAATTCATGATACTATTTTTTTTTTAAATTTATAAACACACTTTGTAAAATATTAATGTGTGATCAACAAAGATGTATTATTATACAAAAAAAATTGAATTTCTTTAAGTAATGGAAATTGTATTTTACATCAGATTTAACGAATAACCTGTAACATTTTTGAAACTGTTGGCCATAAATTACTCTTGTTTCACAAAAAATAACAAAAGAAATGGAAATAAAATTAAGTTAGAATCTATAAAACAAATCAAAAAAATAAAATCGTTTTCTAACAAAAACTCAAAAACAGAAAATCTCTTACGTCAACAATCTTAAAAAAATTGGTCTATATTGTAATTTATTAAATATCAATAATGAATATTTGTTTAATGTTTGTTTAAATAAATTATATTTTATACTATAATTTAGTTTTATTCAATTACGTATATTATAATATTTGGAAATATAGATTATATTTAATAGGATCCAGGTAAAATAATATTATATAATGGTCTAAAATTTGTTTTGGAGGCTTATCTAGTGTTTATTTAAAGTACAAATAATTGCTCATGCGGTATAATATTGTATAGTTATTTGTAGATAATAATAAGACGTAAAAGAACAACTTGATCAGAATTCAGCAAATCATTTTACTAATCACAGTATAATCACTAATATTTAAATACTAAATATTATAGCTGTTAATGTACTATACATGAAATTAATATTTGTTTCACAGTTATTAAAAGAACTTCACAGAATAAAATACTTAAAAATATATAATATGTAAATATATTTAAGTATAAATATTATGTCATCCATTATTGTTTTGTTCTTACTATTGTAGAAATAAACAACATTTAGATCATCAAAACGATTTATCTTGCAATTTTGACACCTATAATTTTAGGAAGAATACAATACATAGATATATAATAAAATACAAGAAGGTTGTAAAATAGAATATACAATTTTTTCTTCATAAATATTCTTGATAAAATATGTGATTTTTTTCCTAGCATATGCTTATATATTTTTCTAATACAATTATTCTAAGGACAGAATTACACGTGTAGACAATTCATAACATAAAATAAATAATCATATATTTATGAGTACCTAATATACTATAAATTATAATATTGATATTAACATTGAACAAAATATTAAATCTAAAAAAAAATCTATTTTATTTTTTATTGTGAATAATAGAACGAGTGTTGGTGTTGGTTTATAATTACATATTCTTCGGAAAAGGATAGTGATGGAGACAGTGGTGTATTGTGATTTGTGATACCTATAGTATTATATTTTTTTTCCCATTGATTCAATTATTTATTAATTTAAAATCTATATGTTAAACAAAAGTTTCGAAAATTAGATCGTGTACAAATTAATAGTTAAGTAAAACTGGACTACAGGAGACAGTAGTTGATGGTAGGTATACGCTTATGACTGCACCGGTGCACAATTTTTTTATAATGATTACAGTGTATAAAATAGGTATTGGCTAAGAATTCTATACGTAATAATAGTTAAAATACAAATTATTTAGTTTTATTTTAGTTTTTTATTGCATTTCTAACAGTAAATCGTACTTTACGTATTTACGTTTACTTTTATTGTGTAGATAGAGTACAGAGTAAATATACGATAAATAACAATTTTTTAAATCGGGTACCCGATGTTTTAAACAATACTGCATGATATTAAACGATACAGTATTTCACAACAATAAATGGCTTAAACCAGTTTTATCTTAGTCTTCAAATAGTTAATATTAATTTAATAAAGATATTTTTTTTAAACCTATTTTTTTGGGTTGTATTTCTAATATATATATATATAATATTTTTACGTCTTATAAAGCCTCATAAAATATTCTAAATACCTTATTGCGATTAATGATTATACCAGTGATTAAATCATACATCTAATCCCAAATGAGTACCTTTTATAAAGTACTGGAGAAACCTTTTTTTAATAGTTTTTAGATTTTGAAGATAGTGAGAAAATAATAATAATAATAAGATATTTATTATTTCATCAATTACAATTTACAATTGTGATATAATTTATACATAAAAAATGACAATAAGATAGATCACCTCTAAATCAATGGTTGCGATAGAGAAAAATTTTATATTATGGGATAGGCTAACAATTAAATTAGTAAATTTGGCTATGTAAAAGTAGAAACTAAAGAATTATTGTCTTAAAGTTAAAAGAAAGCTAATTACGTAACAAAAGATTAGTTTGTTAAAAAATTAACTATATTATTAATAATAATAATAATAATAATAATAATTGAATCAAATAAAATGGTTTGTTGATGATTGACTGTTAGATATTGGACATTTTTAACACAAGATACACCAACAAAATATTCAGATGCTATTTACTTAGTGTATAGTGTTGTTATATTTTATTTTACACTAGCTAGGACTAAAATGTTTTTTCATTTTTATGGATAAAAATCTTACCACTTTTCCACGATCAATCACTAGTTTTGACATCCTATTTTTTTTTAGTTAGTGAAATACAATGTATAATGGTCAGCACACTATGATATATGTTAAACGTTTTATAACTGTTTGATTCGATTATAAACTTATTGTATTAATTATTTCTATATTGGTTAATAGTCGTGGTTTAAAATTGTTTAGTAGCGGTTCCCAACCTTTTTTTCGTTCCGTACCTCTTAGTTTAATAATTTGTTAGATTGTACCCCACATTATAATTTTTAAACTTTTTCACATAACTACTTTTAAAATATTTAAATAAAATATAACAAAACATTCTATGTTACATTTTATACTCCATATCTATTAGATACGTTGATGGTTAAGTTTTAATTTGTGATACACATTTTCATTTTTAATAACATATATTGAATGTTTTCAAAACGAATCGTTTAAAATAAACAAATTCAACATTATCTACCATTAGTCAATTTTTTTCACGTACCCCAGGTTGTTAACCGTTGCTGTTTAGTTATAATTGTAATAAATTTACTAATATTATCATGAAATATGTGCACACATATTGAGATACCTCGGCTTATTATAGTGCACTGACACATTTGGCATTTGGACTAAGCTAGTCTACTCCTGTTGTTTAAGTTTATGGAATTAAAAGTATGTAAATATCGAGGCTGTTATAGAAGCTTCAATCCGGCTATAAGTACAGTTCGTAAAGTTTATAAAACAATAAATAGCCGATGTTTCAGTTTTGGTTTTAAAAATCCTAATCTAAAATTTTTAATATAGGATTTTAGTTAATTAATACTATTGTATGCGGTAATGTTATTAATGGTTATTATGGAATAACATTTATTCTTTAATTAATATTTAATTTATATTAGTTTATCGAGAATCAACACGTCTTTCTATGGTGTATTCCCCTTTACCGACTACTAACCAGTAGTACTAGTACTATAACAGTAATATGCACCCTTAAGTTTTCATTTAATTATAAAAATAAAACATTGTTTATAATTGAATATTGTGCTTACTGCTTAGTACTTACTAATAACATAGAGCTAATAAATAAAAAGGTACGTATAGTATTAACAATATAACACAATAAAAAATATTTTATTTTATTTTTTTATCACTCAGTAATCAAAATTATAATAGACCACCTTTATCGTCAATACTCATAGTTTTTAATTTTTATGTAGGTAATATGTGTATTTATTAAATTATTTAACTATTTGATTTGTAAATTCATATTGATGGAATAATTATGAATACTTGTCAATGGGCTAAAAAAATTTATAATTTAAAATTAACTGTTATTTAACTAAGTTAAAATGAAAACAAACCGTTAACATATTTTTAATATTGAAACATTTAATTTTATTAGTGAAAATATTTAATTAAAAACAACCATTGCGATTATCATGACACTATATAAATATAATTACCTATGTGTAGGTAGGTTATATCATTTTATTATGATCATAATTCACTTTAAGTTTTATATATATATTTATTGAATCTTTTATTCAGCTTAATTTATTTTATCAATATATTAAAAAAATTTATTTATTTATTTTTAACACAATAAATCAAGAGAATTTAGTTTTTTAATTTCGAAACATTTTTGTACATATAAGTTTTAAACAGCAATAAATTTATATGATATAACATTATTACAAGATTTATATGAACGTTTAGTTATCAAATCATAATTATCATCGATTAATTTTAAATTTTACCTGAAGTCAACAAAACATGTTGTTTATGTACGGTAGTTAAATTTTATATAAGATTTAAATATTATAATATATCTAATAAAGTCACCTGTATATAGTTTATATTTTCTATAGTCTGTAATATTAGTAACCATATTGACTTTTGGTGAATTTTAAATTAAAATTTATAATATTTTACTATGATATATTATTATCAGTTATCACTTACATAGTTATATACCTAATTTAATAATATAATATTCACTCTATATAATTACTCTATTTTCTATAATGATCTGTTGACTTATGGCAATGATATACGTATAAAAAGGTCATAAAAAAAAAAAAAAAGAAAAAGTCATAAAGATTTATAAATCATGATAATATTAAAATTGTCTGTAATAGTTATACTTCAGATTGATCAAATATTTTTTAAATTTTATGATATTGGATTTCAACGATGTAAAATACATATTATGTATACCAATAAACCATGTGATTTGTTGAAAATGTTTTCAATCACACGTGATATAATATTTTAATTCTTATACCGACATATCGTCAATATAATACCGTAAATACGTACGTATTCATTAGTTATTTTGTTGTACGCTGTTAATTGTTAAATATTAGATCAACCACCAAAATTCGATAGAGTGCATCCAAACCTACAACAACAACAACAACAAAATCATACGAGTGTTAAGACTTGCGCAGCAGTACCTACGTAGAGATAACAAACCCGCAGTCTCGTAGACAGAATACAGACGTGGTTTGAGCAGCCAGGTTACCTAGCTGGTGAAAAATTGAACAGATGCCACTATAATTACAATTACATTATGTCAGAATAATTAAAAAACGATTTTTTTTTTTTTTGTGATAAAAATATCTAACCATTTTATCATTAACTGTTGTGTACACGGCGGATGGCGGAGAGAGAAAGTAATCTCATATTGTATACGTTTGCGGTTAAGCCACTAGATCATTTTTGCAATTGCTATATTACTGCAGCAACCGCTCCACGGACTCAATGACGTTTCTTCCGCGATTTAAACGAAATCGCTCGCACACTGTATAATAATAATGTGTTATTATCATGAACAATTCGAGCGTTGCGGAGATCAGTCTGTATAACGCACACGCGCCCGATACGGTCCCTGCGCACCCCGTTACGGAAGGGTGCGCATGCGCGCCGGCCGTAGCCCTATAGTTAGGAGCAGCGGCAGCACTCGGCATTTACCGCATGCGACACACACGTTATCGGCGTCGGTCCTAAAAAGGGGAGTGGTGGGCGGCGGCGGAGGGCACAGAGTAATGATGATAATAATAATAATAATAATAATAGTAATAATAGTACATCGGGCTCACGCCGAACACATTGGACAGTATTGCATTAGTATACTACTGTTCACCAGTAGTGACAGCCGCCGGTCGCCTACCGTTGGATGATTTACGTATTTTTCCCTCTCAAAATTATAATTTTTCAAATTGTAGCTTTCGCGTGGTCGTTGAAGGGAAACGATCGAAATCATTCTACTGCGTATTAAATCGTACACGCGGAAAACGAGTTTTCGCACGAACGGAAATAAAATAAGTTTTTCGTGATCGATAATTATTTTTGTTTTGTTCTCGACTCGTTTGGTGTGCGACAATTCGCCGGGCGAATCACCCGGTTTTTATATTATAGACGACGAACGCAGTATCGAAATGTATCCTTACCACGTCCGAACGTGACGTCGTGATAGAGGTACACCTCAGCCGTCGTATTTTGGAAATTTTTTATAAAAGCACTATACGTATACACACACCTCCATTTGACTGCCTGTTTTTTAAGCCCCCGCGATAAGCTCGCATTTATAGCTTGTATCGAAATATCCAGTAAAAGCGTATTTCGTACGAAGAAATGATGGCGGACGACGTTAAATATAGGACCGATGACGCATCCAACAACAACGTGACTGGCAAAAGAATGCAATTGTTTCCGAAAAAAGCTGAAGTCGATTTGACGTTCAAAAATCTCACCTATACCGTAAATACATTCATCAAATTCAAAAAAGGTGAGTGTCGACCCTGCGCTACTTGTCTAAGTATAACTATTATAATACTCTATTAACGAAACTAGGCGATACTTTAATAATATAATGAGGCATATTGCCATATTGGTATACGGATAGAAAAACCATTGGTTCATCGTAGTATTCGTACAATGTACACTTTTACAGTGTATTTCAAAATAAATTTTTTTGCACCTACCTATGGAACTATGTATATTATTATAATTATTATCTATCAAGTTATTTTTATTTCAACGTTACAATATTTAATATTAAATTTGTCAATTATTTATACAAACAATATTATTATATCGACAGTTTGTACCAAAAATAAGTTTTAATAGTAGGTACTTAACGATAAATTGATATCACACAAATGATCATAATATAATAATATTATGTTGATGTTGTGTTTATTATTATTATCATAGTTTTTAAACTAATGAGTAAATATTGTGATAAGACAGTACTTTATTATAAATAACTAAAAATTATGTTTAAAAATCATTACCAAGAAGAAATGAAATACTTAGAATGAAACTTTCGAGAAATGTTGATTGTAACGCGTCTTTAAAAATAATGTATATTATTAGAATTATTATAGGTAATACATTAGTTACTTATACAGTTTTTATATAATATTTCTTTTATACATTTTGTATTTTTATTGGACCTATGGAGTATTTATTTATTTATTTTTTATTTTTTGAGAAATGTTATAATATTGGACATTAACTACAATTTTCTAAGAATAGAAAACAAAAAAGTATAAATTATTAAATACCTAAAACTACTTATTGAAACAAAATTTAAAATTTAAATTGTTTTTAAATTAATCATTTTAATATTTATACAATTATACTTATTGAATACTTACTGAGTAATGAATACGGTGGTACTAATGTATACATGTGTGTTTAAAATTTGTTTTTTTTTTCATCTTAATTATACAAAATAATTGAATACGTAAATTGATTAAAATTATCTACCTTCTGTAAGCATTGCTTGTGTTAATAGTAGAGAATAAATTATTTTATATTATATCGACAATTAACATATGATTATATTTAGATATAAGAACAAATAAAATAAAATTGGAACTGAATTGCTCGTCAATAGATCCACACTAGTCATTAATTAATCTAGAGATTTTTTTTTTTAACTACAATTTAACAATTTAACAGTAATAAAAAAAATATGATTTATCAACCTCTTGTAAGCAAAAGCTTGTGTTGGAGGTTGAAAGTTTTAATAATTAATAACATATATAAGTAGATAAGTTTAGATTTAGTAATATAACATATTTCCTAGAACAGAGATTAAACAATAATTATATGAGAAACTTATAAATACATAAAACATTTTTGGGAGTAAATAATATATAAAAAAAAAGATACATGATCACATAAATGAAACATAAGGTAAGATAGTCGCTATATAAAGTATACAAGAATACTAAAGAAAAAAATAAAAAAATACATGTATAGAATATAAATATACATTATAAAAATGCATAACTCATTTTTCACATAATATTTCATTAAGATATTTGTTTATATTTTTTGTAGAATTTATTTTCAGATATTTTTTGTCATTAAGATTCAGTAAATTAAACGCTTTAGGTTCTAGATAGTCTATACATTGCTGACCTATACTTTTTTTTCGATAATTTATTTTAATATCTTAGGCAATAGTTTCTCTTTTATTAGTAATATTTATCAATGGTGGAAGTTTTTTTAAAATAAAATAAACAGTAAATTTAGGAATACAAATAACCATTTAATAACTGACATTTTAGCATTCGAATATTTACAGATGTTTTTTTTTTTTTTTATAATAACAGGCATAGAATTAAAAAAACTAAGACCAAAGTAGTCCACGAGCCTTTGACCAAATTATTTTTTTAAGTAAATTACTTTAACATTATAAGCTATGGTTTCTCTTTCATTTAAATTTATCCAGTTTTTTAAAATTATTTACTAACTATATTAATGACAAATTTTTTGAAAAATAAATTTGCTAGTAGTACATTAAATGAGATGACATTTTTGTTGGATAAACCTTAAAAAAATAATTTATGTAAAAATTTACAAACTATTTTTCTTTAATTAATAAAGCGGTTTCAGAGCATTAACTAAAAGACCACCGTACAAATCCTTATCTATTATTGCTTGGTAATAAAGTACTGTACGAATTACTTGCATCGGTACAATTTTGCGTAACTTATGAAAGCTAAAACTCAAAAGAAGAAGAGCATTACTAAGTTATTCACATGCAAATTCCATCTCACATGTTAATTCCAAATAATTTATACTTGGGACTTTAGATACATTTTTACATTCTTACCATTGCACAAATTATTCCTATCATAAAAGTGTATAGTTAAATCTTGAACATTTTCTTTTATATGATTTATAATAAAGTATAAGTATATAAACATTGTTTTATTATAATTAATTGACAACTTCCTATAATTTAAAAAAATATACTAATTTTTAAATTCTTTATTTTTTTTTTAAAAGTAAATTCATAATTTTGGTGAAAAATAAAATAAAATTATAAATAATCATAATATATTCATATCTGTAGTTATTAAAATACTTATTAGATTAATTTTTTAGGAAGAATGAATTATCGAAAAAAAAAATATTGTCAAGGTAAAATATGAGGGTCAAATTTAAAGAAATAGTATAAATAATAAATTAAGTTAAAAAAAAAAAAATTAAATCAGTAAAAAAAACACTCTTAATAATTTTAATGTATTAAATAAATTATTTATAAAGCTCGACACAATACGTCAATTACGTGGTGGTCACTCACCTCACTTCGCTCATATATTGATGCTTGATAATTGTTTATTTTATTTATTAGGTAAGTATCTACTATAAATTTTAAATCAATAATAGATACATTATATTGTATTCAAAAAACGATTATGAATGAAGCTTATCGGTTTCTAACGTTCATAAACTGTAGGACGTTTATAACATTTTGAGTTGCTAGTTAAAAAAAAATTAATAATGAATAGAGATATTCAAAGTATATAGAGTATAAGAGTAATCCATTATAATATGTTAAGTATAATAATCTTATATTGTATTTAAATGTCAAATTCATAGGTGATACTATATAATATTATGACCTAGGCCAGGTACTCTATGATTTAGTCTGTCCAATATAATAATTCCTGTGATTTAGAAAAATAGAAAAATCCATTAAATTCTATCATATAGGTAGTATAAATTTTACTTTTTAATAAATGTAGATATTATGTTATTAGTTATCACATGCATTATATCCTATTCCTATACAATAATAATTGTTATTATTTGAAACTATTTTTATATATATATATATATGCTATAAGGTAAAAGCTCTGGTAAAAAGATTCAATAATAGTGGTTTTTAGTCTACAATTAACTTTTAGCTAAAAATATATTAACAATATTTACAGTGTATTTTTACAGAACAACAATTTTTACAATCTTAAGCTTAAACTTTAAATATTTATAGTGTGAAAAAATGTAAAGATTGCTCCTGGGTTCTCTTAAAAGTCTGATATAATTGCGTGTTATTGAAGATTTTGCGAATTTCGATGTGTTCAAGGTAGTTGACATTTTTAAAATGTATTATCATAATTTGATGTACATTAAATAAACATAATAAATAATATAATATTATGTTGAATTCTTAATAGTTATTATTAATTAATCATAAAATTATAAGAAGTTTACTAGTCACTTAATAAATATTAATATATTAATATCTAAATTTAATTTAATGTTCTCTATCAATACAGTATCTTATCAATGTCAAGTTAAATTGAATAGGTGAGTGGAAAAGAGATAATATTCAAAAATATGAAAAATAAGCTAATATAACCTTTATTTAGCTAAAATAAAAATTCATATTCTGAAGGCATAAAGGATAATATTTCAAAATAAAGTAAGTTAATTTAGCTAAATATTCTGTAAAAGCAAAATTTTTATTCAAATAAAAATTAAGGAGGTAAATAGTTTTTTTTAATTTTTCAAAAGTTGGGTATTTAGAAATATTGTTTTTTTCAATCAGCTGTTCGATCAATATATTATATTTTGATATCTCATAATTTCTATATTTATTTTTAGTTGTCAAAATATATGAATAATAATAATAATAATAATAATAATTATATTCACTGCTCAAAATATATGAATAATTTATAATGAATATAGAGCTTATGAACTTGGATTTTAACTTCTGTTTATATTTTTTTTTTTACACGTTAAACGAATTCTATTTGAATTATTTGATTAAATCATCAAATTAAGTATAATTTTAGATTTCTTTCAAGGTTTTATTGAATATTTAAATTAATTCATGATTAACTTATTAAATCTATATCAAAAAGCTTTATATTATGTGAGTTATTTAAAATGAATATTTATTACATAATATTATATAGGAACTAAAACGTATTAAAAGAGTGTAAAATTATTTTTCCAGTGGAACAAGAAGCACACACCTGCTAATAAAATTAAAATTTGTTTAAAATATTATCATATATGTCAGTTTATTTGATATTTAACGGAACATTACCATTATATTTTTATTGTGGTACGTTTCAACTGGATAAATAAACTATAAAGTTTCCATTCTAAATAAAATATTACTTATTATTAATGGTTGTATTAATCATATGGACGTATTATGCAATTTGAGTAATTTTTAAAATTATATAACCCAGAAAATTAAGGATCCGTTAATATTTAATTCGATTGTTTTAATTTTAAATAAAATATGATACAATTTCATACTGAAAAAAACATTATTACAAGAATATGAGTTGTCTTCCAACAATAAATTATAATATTAGTATTTATTATCTTAATTTAAAATTGTTTTTAACGTATATGTGTTATTAGCATTAAAATTGCCTGTTGTATAGTCCAAATAATTTTAGTTACTCGTTAATGATATTTTATATCATTTATTAATATAAAGTATAAATAAATAGACACATCTGTACTGCGACAATGAAAAAAAAAATTACGTACAAAGAAAAAGAATAAATAGAAACCAGGATAGTTAAAACAATTAATACAAAAAAAAAAAAAAGATTAAATAAATTAAATGTGAAAAGTAGGTAAGCGATTTGTTGTACAGTAGAAAAAACGATTCTAAGCAAAGACTATTTATGTTAGCTTATATTGCAAAGTATAGTTAATGATATTCTGTTTTTTGAAATTTCTATCGAAGTAATTCATTTTATTAAAAACTATTCAAGTATCTATGGTTATTCGTTTTTTAAATTACAACAAAATACAAAAAATCGATTGTCAAAAAACGGTTTTGTGAATACATTCTTATTTTTTCTTAATTTTTTTATCTTTTCCTAATTATTAAGTAAGTACTGGGAGCTTTTTAGTTTTGATCTTCTCCTCAAAAAAAAAAAAAAAAACTCTCATATATACTTTCCTCAAAAAAAAAGAGTTTAAAATCTAAACATTTTTTTTAGTCTAAAAGGCACTGAGAAATACAAAAACATATACCCACAAAGTTACACACACACCTAAATCATTGTAAAACCAATTCATCCATTGTTCCGTTTAGTTTCTAAAATTAGATGATAAGTCATTTTAATATGACTATATTATTAATTAAATTATAGATTACTGGAGTGTGGGGGTAAATTGAGAATAAACTTGATAGTGGGTGTAGGTTGTTGCCTGTCAGTATTTTATGAAGACGTGACGACTTGTGTCGATCGTGTTCTATCTCTTTAGATATTTTAGTGCAATCTTTTACGATGATGACTTAATAATTATGAATCATTCTATATAATTTTTTGTAGTTTTGATAAGATTCTTGATTAGTTTCATTTTAATAAATTAGACTTTATCTAATATTATACAGTACAACGTACATATTTGTTTTTGTACTGTAATACAATTTGGCGGGGAAAAGTATTACCTGCTACTTTACTCTTTTTATCTAAGCTTTAAACTCTTATAATAAACTATAATAAAATATCTGATTGAATTATGATATATAATATTTATAAATATTATATTATTTACCGAGTAATTATTTATAAGTTCCTCTGTACATAGAAATACATTAACTATGGATTAACCAATTAATTTTAAAACATAGAATATGTACGAAAATAATATTTTTTCGAATGCATTTAAAATATACTTTATATATTCATATACAATACTTTGAAAACATTGTATGATATATTTACTTACACATCATGTTCTGTGTTTATCAATTATTATTATTTATCATTTTAATTCAAAATAACTTAACACGCTTAAATAATTTTAATATTTTATAGCTTTAAGACTTAATTGTGTCGTTGAACTCTAGTGAACCTGATCAATATTAGACATATATATATATATATATATATATATATATATATATATATATACTTAATGAGGAATGGTATTTATGTGTCAAAGTTCTTAAGTCTAAAGGCTCTAATGACTTTCGAGATGTATAAGCCAATAAGCCTCTGCAATAATATTCAATCATACTGTATTTTATTGTTTTTTAATTTTTGAAATTGTTTTATCATATAACATAAATATAAAATATAAAATTATAATAATATATTATGTTAATAAATTCTGTTATTTGAATTGTTTAAGATTAAAATTAAAAAAAATATTGAATTTTATTTTAAAAATATGAATCTTTTTTCATTATATTATATTAATTAATTTCTCAATATTATGTGGATTGTGGATACATGATATTTTAACGATTACACTTCGCCATATATACAATTAATTACTTAATACTTCTAATGAAACGTTTGAATTTTAACTACAGTATGAGTGAGTTAGGTTAAATAATTTTAAAGAACTATGATATTAAAATATTGATTTAAAGAGTTAAAATCTGGACGTTTTACACACACAAAGACTTGTGTTAGCTATTATAATTAATTATAGTTAATTTATACTGCGTACGGTTGATATAAGAGCTATATTTTCTCTAACAAATATTTTTTTGGTGTTTTTTTAAATTTATTTTTATATTTGTTATGTTAATTGCATAACTAGGTACGGATTATTTGAATATTTTTAATTCTTTACTAATTGCTAAATCGTATTCGAATATGACAAGTGATTGTATAATATATTAGGTATGTTAATAACAAATGATGATGATTAGATATTGTACTATTAATTGTTCGTAGTTTTTTTAAATGCAAATATTTTTAAAATTATTATTGATATTTTATTAAATTTTTTTTAATATATGGTCATCAAGATTCAAGGTTAAGATTTGGATTCGTAAAGAGGATTATAATATGTATTTAAAATAGCAAACAACTACTCTAGGTAATCGTCTTCGGAACAGAATTTTACGTTTATATGCATTGAAATGCAATGCCAGTCTGAATTGTTTTGGTTTTTTATTACGTCAAAGTTTAAGATCAAAACAAATATGAGTTAACGATTAAGTCAAGTTTGTCAAGTTTGTTTTTGTCTGGAAATATCTAGTACTTTCGTATATAGTATATACAGAAATGAATTGTAAAGTCTTAATATACTCATTTTTTAATGTCTTATTTTTAGGATGTCGATCGAAAGATGTGTTATTTCTTTATCTTATTTTCATTCGTGCATTATATAACATAAATGGGTCAACTATAATAACGAGTTTTTTTATGAGTATTATTATTTTTATTTTTTTGATTACTGGTTCATCCATTTTTGTTATTAATAACTATACTGATTGTTACTTCTTTAGTTTTTACTTCACCCATCTATAGGCATTAAACTATGTTAGACGCTGTGTAAAAATGTACAAGATTTTTGATTTTTCTCTATTTATTTAATATTTCAAGCCAAAAGTAACAAGATACAGTAAATATTCTTCCTAAAAATTAATATTTAAGTCATTTTTTCTATTCATAATAAATACATTTAAGTGTATTAAAAAAAAAATAAAATTAAAATTGTTTTCATTACAATTTTGATTTAGTCATAAAGTGAAGGAGTAAACTAAATCATTAAAAATGCATATAATTGAAATTACAAAAGTATGTTATAATGGTTGTATAGCGCAATATTATGATTATTACCTATACTTTAAAGTGACAATAGTAGTTAAAAATTATTATATACATATTAAATAATTATGCATTTTGTTAATTATTGTTTTTTGAAATAGCTATAGTGGTCGCAATCGGAATTGGTTTTCTGGATGGATAATACGTTTTTATTTTTTTGGCTATTACACAGTTTACTCTTGCAATGAAAATAATTGATATTATTTTATAATAGCTTATAATTTATAGCAATGGTGATTATTGATCATTACACTAAAACAAAAGTTAGGTATTCATTATTTGACTCATGTATGATAAGTGATAACGCGTCAATATATAAGTGGTTGTCCACACTCTAGAATCTTATATTATAATATTTATTTAGCGATGGATAAATGTGATGCGTGACAGTTTTTGATAAGTAGAAAAAAAAATTTAAATAAAATATAATATAATAAGCATACATCTACCACCATACGTAAACACCAATAGCTTACGTCTGAGTTTTAATAGAATGTGGTATCTCTCCTTCCTGTTTTGTCGATTAATTGTCCTTGATAATATTGTATAATATAGATGTGTTATTAATTTTTGTCATCTTTTAAGTTTATTTTATTCTTCTGATTCAAAATAATAACTTGATAAAGCATCGCCTTCGCTGGCACTGATGACACGTACGATATTTTGATATTGTCGGCGCGTCTCAACGCTTGTGTGACGTCTATACGGAACACGACAATGCATAAAATATAATATAAAACACACTCCGTACACGATGTTAATAATTTCGGTATCCGTAGTTATCGTTTTTACTTCTGGTTTTCGTTTGTGATTTTTTATGTCGATTTCGCTATGCATGCTGCATTGTCGAGGTGTGACGATTGTGATCTGAAAAGTCGGTTCTAGTTTATCGTATAATTTGCCTTTCAGTAGAAAATATTTTGAATAACTCGAAAGTACATCTTGGATTTCGGCAAATATGATTATATTGTCGAACTTATAGAATGAAATCGATCTATGGCTCAATGGATATAACACCTTTCAATTAGTGCTTTAACCTTAACATTTTTATAATCTCAAAATGAATTCAAGTATAAAAAAAAAAATAAAGAAGGGTCTGGCTGTTAAAAATTGAAGTATTGAGTGAATTTTGGTAATCATTCAATACGTTTCACTATTTATTGTATTCTATTTTATAGAAATATAGAATTAATATATATTTTACTTTATATCCACCTAATTGGTTCTGTGTATAAAATATAAGTTATACTTTTAAATAAAATAAAACAAATTAGGTATCAAGTACCAACTATAGATTTAATATAGAGAACGAACAGACAATAGAAAATACTAAGATTTCAATGCTGGTATTAATTTATATTTTAAACTAAGATGTTTCGTGGGCTTGAAAAATAAATTATGCCACCCTTCATGGTTTCACTATACTAAGGTATATAAGCATATTAACTATTAAATATAATATATTCACTTGCTTACTTAATTATGATTTAAGTTGTATAAAATGGTTCAATTCGAATATTAAATACCTACGTATTCAGTAGAAATATATCAATGTATCATAAATTCATAAACCACAATGTGCATGCTGAAAAATATTAAACTTATAATATTGCAAATAGTTTTTGCAATCCAATTTTAAAATATACATGTATTTAAAACTGATTAAAAGTTATAACCGTAAGTAATTAATCAAGTTTCTACACAAACTGTAATTTGTTATTAATTATTAGTAAACTATTATGGGTTGTGGCAAACTGGAGTCTTGGTGACCTTGAACTGAGTTGCTTTCTATAATGTCAATAGCCGACTAACAATAATAATCGAAAGTGTATATAATATAATAATAAATTGTGAACATAGAGTTTTTTTTTTGAACTTAAAATAATATTTAATTTTGTTTGAATTATTTTTAAAATTTGTTGGTGTTACAATAAACTCAATATAAACAAAGAAATATATTGGCTTCACCTCTTTTATTGGTTATCGTAGTTTCATAAATAGTGAATATGTGATATTAAGCCAACTAATTAGTGTTTCTGGTGTCTTATGCCAAAAATACTTCTAAAATTATCACGAATAACGTTTGAAAGACATTTAATATTTTCAACTACTAAACTACATCGAACATTATTATATTTTATTATTTTTTTCATATATTTATATCGTGTACTTACTTATTTTATTTTGGTTATACGTTTTAAATTTTATTGTTTTATTTCAATTATTTAATATATTAATTACTTTTTAATTCGAGTAATTTATTATAGTTTTATGTATGGAGATAAATAATAATAATGATGATTGTGATCTATTATATATACTCGTATATTAGAATAATATATTACATTGTTGTTCTTTTTTTTTTATGATACATATTTTCAAAATTTTAATAATAGAAAATGATTTTATAAATATATTATGAGAAGTTATATGTTAAATATATTAGGTGCTTTAAAATATATATTACTGGATTACTAGCAAACATTATTTTAAAATCTATAAAATATTTATGTTATAATACCTAATGAATTAATATTTAATGTCATTACATTTTTACACAAAGTGATTTAAATATACATTTTTTATTGAAAGAATAAGGCAAAACAATATAACTGATAATAGTTAGTTTGATTAAATCAATTAAAATATAAATTAAATATATTTAAAGAATCAATTTATATTCGACATTTATAAAATGTTATAATTGATAAAAATAATAACCTTTCTACTTTTCGAATAATTCCCGCATTTTTTGATTTATTAATTTGATATTTTAATTCAGTTCAATAACCTCTTATCATTGTTCCTGTTTCTATCATTGCTACTTAAATGCACAAAACAAATTAATGTATCATAAGGATTCTAATAATTAAACCCTATACTTAATCACCTATTTATCAAAATGATAACATTTTACGAAATTAATAGTAAAGGTTAGAATCAGAAGAAGATGTAATATACTTTCCATCTTTTGATGCTGTTATAGCGAATTACTTCTATACTACCATTATATTATAGGAATATTGTATGTATTGCATTGCAAAATAAATGCAATGCAATGAAATACAATTTTTATTTTTTATGATTAAACATTGTCACAGGAATTTTATTATGAAAATCCTAAGCAAAATGTAATTAATCTATTCTCCTAAATATTTTTTATTTATTACTAAAATATAGTTTAAAATATTTTATAACATTTATTTATAATCTAATATAATTAATTTACTTTTAGATTTTGATAATTGCTCTGAGTTATAATGATGATATTGGTTATACAATGTTTTTTTTTTAATTTTTATTCAGGAAACATTACATTTTTTATATAGATAATGTAATTTCTATGTTTTTAGTATGTTTATATAATGGATTTATAGTACATAATTATTGGTCGGAAATTAACTTTAATATGTACAATCTAAGTAATGATAATTTTATACTGAGTTTAATGATAATTTAATCACTGTATAGTCAACAGAAAACAGTTGAAAGTTATAGTTATAAGGTATATAAAATTACTGAAGATTCAAATAAATAAATATTTTTATTTATTGTATAATCTATTGTTAATTTATATCATATATTGGATATTTAAAATGTTTTTTGTTTCTTTATTTAGTAATTGTTATTTAAATTATATAATTCCTAACTCATTCAGCAAGTCTCATTATTTTGAAAGTTGAAATTACAATATTTTATTAATACTTCGAATTAAATTTACATAAGTTTAAATAGCTTTATGCGTCATCTATGGGTTGAACAATAATATAGATAACTGGTTTAGTAGTACACAACTTGTTAGATTATTTTCGTTATGTTGAAGTCATATCATGGTGTTTGTTTTTAGGTATTTATAATTTATAAGCCAATTACTTTATAATATATTTATTATGTGTTCATTTTTTATTTTCATTAATATTAAGGCTCCTATTAACAATGATTATTGTTATCAGAGTAACATTTACTATTATGAATTTTTACCGTACTAGAAATAACATTTGATATTTATAGGTTTTTGTCTAAGTCTATTTGTTTAAAAAAATTAAAAATATTGGCGGTGTTGTTTTGATTGAGAGCTTTAAGTGGTAAAGAATTGTTGAGGAGAATACGTTAAGTTGAGTATTTGGGGTATGTGTATAATATTGTAAGGGGAATTTTGCGTATATCGCATGAAGGATCGAGTCCCTATATAATCTCAATATTATAGAGTAATGGTTAAAAATGTTACTAACTAAAATCAAAATAATGTTTACAAGTGTAATTTTATAAATAATATACAAAATATAATTTTTAAATTATATTCTTTATTATTTAGTTAAAATTAATTCGATGAGTAGTGCTTTGTGACTTGATTATTTATTATTCTATACTATTGTTTTTTTTTTCCATTATTCGTATAATATATAGACATAATGTATCTAATCTTTAATGTATAATATAGTATGTATAAATATGTTATTGCACGTGTACCAACTGGAAATATATTTTATTCTAATTCTATTTTCACAGAGTCGTTTATAAATATAAATTAGCAATAACTATTATTGTTTGTAATTTTCAGTACAATTTTTTTTTGTTTACTATGAACAAAATGTCTTATTAAATGACTTCGAAATTTCTAAAAGTTATATGTTGAAATACATTTTAACATAATACGCACTGTAAAAAATATTGTGTGCTGTACTTATCCCGTACTATTTAGTAATAAAATTAATAATTATACAATAATTGATAAAATGTTTTTTAGAGTTAAAATAAAAAAAAAAAACCATAATATCATTAAATACAATTATCATAATATTATATATTCACATCCTGCTGCTGTGTAATATTTGGTGACATGCAATGGTAATTTATTTCGTGTTATAATAATCAAAGACCAAGTTGATGGTTTCCGGTGAAGACGATAAACTATAAATAATTATCACCCCACGGGAGTTTTACTATTCAACTAGGATGTAATTGTAATTTATGTCATTGTATTAGTTATTTACGAATCACTTGACAGTAGGAAAATAATGTCTGGATAAGAGTTACTGCCGTAGTGCCGTCGCACATCGCCGACCTTCGATCTGAACAATATAATAATAATATGTACATATTGTACAAGGAGGCAATCGCACAGTCTACCATTATGCGAGCAACTGGACAAGTTAAGTGTAACGGTCGTCGAATGACCCATATTATTTTCATGTTCGATCTGCTATAATTGATTAGATTATTTCTATTTTATTTTACTTATAAATTAAAATATAATAGTATAAAATGATTTAATATTGTTAGTAATTGAACAAAGTGAAAAAATGTAATGTTTACATGCAGTATGGGCGAAGAGCATCATTCGAAAGTAAAAATGATATAGGCAGTTATATAATTTACGGAAATTCTTCAAAAATAAAAAAATACTATCCTTTTATTTCAATAGTATTTTATTTTATCATTGTTCTGCTCACTAGTTATATATTTAACACAATTAATTAATAATGATAGAACTATATTATGGAAATAATATTTTATTAATTACTTTGTGTAAAAAATCTCGGCTAATCTCATACGTATCGAAAAAAAAAAAAAATAAAGTATGATATTACCTATATATATGTACCTATGTCACCCGTGATCGTGATTGTGGTCTTGAAATGTGCAATATAAATAAAGGTGAACCCTCTAATAGAATAAAATATTCAGTAAAACCGTATCTATTTGACGCGAGAGTGATAAAATCATATAAATATTTATACATCAAATGATATAACGAGCGATTTCCGCTTTGAAATTCATTTCTGCCCAAGGAATCTAACTTACTGCTTCGTTTTTGGTGGGTGAGGTGACATTGCTGTTCCATAAATCTAAATCGACCTTTGACTTTTCACGTCATAAAAATACTGGTCATGTCGATTATTTTATTTTATTATTAATTAACCGATTAAGGCCCGGGTTGAGAAGACGATGGATGATATCAAAAAGATTATTAGTACTGCTGGTTCCTGGTCAAGCTCACCATTTTTTTTTTAGTTGAATTTTTTT
Source organism: Melanaphis sacchari (assembly GCF_002803265.2). Classification (NCBI taxonomy): domain Eukaryota; kingdom Metazoa; phylum Arthropoda; class Insecta; order Hemiptera; family Aphididae; genus Melanaphis; species Melanaphis sacchari. Next base: position 62,156 of record NW_020271284.1, on the reverse strand, counting down.
TATCAGCTGGCATAAAATAAATATAATATTATTACTTAGTAAAATTATATATTTAGTGTGTTACGAGTCTTTAATATCAAATGAATATTTTTGAATTCTTGTTTTTTTTTCCAGCTAGATAGGCGCTGCTCAAACTATTGATTATCATTTATTTGAAAAAAAAAATTATTTGATTAGAATGGTTAAACTTTTTTCATAATTTAAAATAATACAATGTTCCTAAAATTAAAACAAGTCACAATATTTCTTAATAAAATTCGACTTCGATTACCTATTTGAATTATTTAATTTTTTTTAGTAGCTGTGTAGATAGATTGACAATTATATTTTATTTCATATTATAAACATAATATATATTTCTTTATTTGTTATTTTGACGTGTATAACGCGTCATATTAATGTGGTTTATTAAGTATCAGTTTTTTAAACTTATATGATATATTTTATTCTTAGTTTTTGATATCTCCAATAATATATATAGGATATTGTATTTATGTAATCGACAGCGTTGAGTTAAGTGTATGCTATAAAATCTTGACTTACACTACCGCTTGTTACGTATAAATACATATTATCTCTAACCTATTGTACAAGTGATCTATGATTTAAATAATAATATAGCTTGGTATCAAAATAGGTGTTATAAGAAAGTGTCATGGTTGATAAATACGTACTTGTTTTTTGTTTCTAGTAAAAAAAGAGATTTTGCACGGAATTGACGGCAGTTTCCGGTCTGGACAATTAACGGCTATCATGGGACCGTCAGGTTGCGGCAAAAGCACATTACTCAACGTTCTCGCCGGATACTCGTGAGTGCATTAAAACAATAATATTTTAATAAGCGTCGTGTACCACGGTGTGTAATTCATAATTATGAATAGATTAAAATGTACTACTAATAAATTCTAGCTTATAGGCTATTGTTTTCTTGGAGTTATAATCCTAAGTAGGAAATGTAATTTTTGTCGAACAAGATATCAAGTATTTTGGTTTTTGATTTGTGTTGTATATCTACACGACCTTAAGGTGACAACAATTTATGTTTTAGATACCTGGATATATAGGGCATTTAGACGATATGGTTGGGTAGAAATGTACTGAAATTATCACTAATATTTAGAAATATTTTATACTTGCAATAAGATTTAAATTCACCGCACTCATGGTAAATAATTTAAAATTGGTAATCACATAACTAAATACAATTACGATTTCACGTCCTTGCGCTCATTCAAACAATTTACCCCTTTAAAATCTAAACTAACAATACTTACTACAGTTGTCAATTTTTACAAACCCTTTAAATCTATCTACACAAAATGCATACAAATTTGAGCTCCGCTTAAAAAAACTCAACTTAAACAAATTTAAAACAAATTCCTCCCACGCCAAAAAAATAAAAAGGTTCTGACCTATTAAAAATAAATATTTGATGTTCTAAATTAAACCTTACACGGAGCTTCACAAATTAAAACCTCAATATTGAAACTATTAGAAAAACAACTATAAAACTATTTATTATCATAAGTCTTTAAATGATCTTTGCAAAAAATGATCTCAATACATTTTTTGTCTATCCCTCTAGTGGTTTAAAAGAAACTAACGTTGTGTCCTACACTCTTTAGTTTTAATCTAAAACCTAAGGAGTGTTGTCAGTGGTAGCTTCTCCAGATCAAGCTTTATTTAATGTTAATCTGTTTTTAGTAAATATCAAAATTGTTTGGATTGTGTAAATCAAATAAAGGAAAATAACAATGTCACATTGAATTTTATTCTTTTATTACACTCATGACAATAATTGTCAATTGATTAAAACAATGTTTCTCAAACGGTGTTCCATGGCACACAAGTGTGTCTCGAACTGGTTGTAGGTGTACCACGACCGTGGTATATGCGTATATTGTTATTTATTATTAATTTCTAATTAAATAATATATAAATAAAAATTATAATAATTAAAGTAAAAATGCCTTTTTTTTTGTTTGCCATTTATTATTTTATTACTATAGTGTTCGTCAAATTGTATAGTTTTAAGAAATGCTCCGTGAACATAAAAAGGTTGAGAACCACTAGATTAAATTGTTATTGTAAAAAAAAAAAAATTACAAATAAAAATAAAAATACAATAATTAGTTTTTAAATCACATACAATGTGTAGTAAAATAGCACTTGTATAAAAAAATTTGTATACAATGCACTTAAATTAAATTAATTATATGTTTAATTAGTTTCCAATGTTAACAAAACTAAAATAGTTTGTTATATACTTTTACATGATATTGAACATTAGAAGAAAAAAATTCTGCTGTTTAATAAGAATTTAATTATCAAATGATTTTGTTTTGTATGGGTTGATATATTATTTCTAATTAAACTCCTGATAAAAAATAGCCATTATATTATTCTTTATTCAAGATTCGATAACCATTTAAGTGAACAATTAGGTTTGTAAATAATAAGCCACGTGTAATATTTTATGCATACAAATTACAAATCCACTCATATGTTAGTTCCTTCAAAATAAATGATAAAATTATACTTGAGTAGCTTATAGAATCTGTTATTTTACTTGTTTATGACAAATATTTGTACAACTCACAAGTTATTTAAAAAATGTTTAAATACGTTTAATTGTTTCAAATTTTAATTTTGATTTAAAATATTTATAGAATAATTTTCATCGAGTTTTCACAATATTTTAGTATAAGGTATATTTGAAGAATATGGTCACTGGTATACTTATTAAACATGAAGTCGATGTCGTAAATTCATAATGATTAAGGGTATTTAATTTTTTTTAAAAATCATACGCTAACTTAATAATCTATATCACAAAAAAAATATTCCCCTAAAATGTATACACATACCTATAGACTTAAATTAAAAAAATGTTAAATGTTTTATTATTATATTTTGTCTTATAGGATAATATTGTTAGTATAGGTGTTCTTAATTTGCTTATTCTAATAAGGTTTTTATTACTGAAGAAGTAATATGTAATTGTGTATTTAATTTATATAAGTACATAAACAGTTTAATTTATTTCTATTAATTGTTATATAAATATGTTTACTTTACATTATATGATAATATCAATAATTGAAGTCTGAGTATAGTTTCCGTGTGTGACGGCATGGCTAATTAAAAATGTACTGAGGCAACGCTCCGTGCATTTTTTAAATATTTTGGACAACATCTGCACTCAAATTGCTAGTTATAGAGATGAATAATTTAATATTTCTGTAATATTTTATCGATGAATTATACAATGATACAATATAATAATAATACAACATATATCGTTACACCTGCAATGTGAATTAAATATATTTAATAATGGCTATAATATATATTAGCCATAATTTAATTGTGAATTTAAATTAAATTAGGGACTTCATAAATCTTGCTTAAAAAATATGTCTCTAAAAAAGATTTGCATATTTGATGAGTATTATTATTTTATAACTTTTATTATGTTGGCGCAATTTTTAATTTCATTATTTAAAAATAAATAAATTGGAAAATAATATTTTATTTTGTTAAAATCATCCAATAACAAGTTTTGATTTTTTTCTGTTGTAAAAATTACTATTTGAATTATTCATGTATAAGTTTTGTGTGATATTTATTATTGTTTGTTGTACAAAAGATAATATTTAAGATACCTGTAATTAAAAAAAAAGAACATTTATGTGCCTAATTAATCTAAGTTTTTCTCCCCTATCCCAAAAAATAAAACCGATTAAAACTTTGTCAAATTTGTCAATTTTAGGGCAAATACAAATTAAATATTTGTATAAGACATATAGGTACTACTTGCAAAACCTGCTTTCTTTGTGTAATAGTCAATAATGTGTGAATATTTTATCCATTGACAAACTTCAAAAGGTACTAAAATTTCTCTCTGGTTGCGATTTTTTTATAATTTATGATTGATTTAAGGCACGAGCACTTGGCCTTTCAGGGCCATGTTTCCAGAATGTCGCCAACATGTTATAATATAATACCTGATCTACGTTATTTAAATTACGTTGCAGGATAAGTGGAAGTTCAGGCCAAGTGTATTTGAACGACTCGTTACGAGATGAAAAACAAATGGCCAACATAAGCTGCTACATACAGCAGGACGATTACGTGCGTGACCTGTTGACTGTCAGAGAGTCGATGACGGTCGCTGCCCACCTCAAGTTACCAACAACCTTATCGGCTATATCAAAAGCCGATCGAGTGGAGGACCTGCTTGACGCGTTGGGCCTATCCGTTCATGGAGACACTATCACCAAACGGCTCTCCGGAGGCCAGAAAAAGAGACTGTCCATCGCTTTAGAACTTATAACCAACCCTTCAATATTGTTCCTAGACGAGCCCACCACGTGAGTACCTACTGCACGTCTTGCGATACATACAATGCGTTATTATTATTATTATTTTTTTTATAATATTTAATTTCCCTTATAATAAATTAGGTATCTGATTTTTTTATGTAAACAATTATGAATAAAAAAAAAAAAAAATTAGTAGGGAGAGAATAGAAACTAAGATATAAACTAGAATATACTATTATATATATTTAGTTAATATTTTTTTCAGTCATATTTAAGGCTAGATACTTTTATGAGTTTGCATGTTTTTCAATAATATAGCTAAGCAATATAGAAATTTGTTTCTTTCTTAGTTTTAGAAGTTTGAAGCAATCATTTTTTTTTTTTGAATATTTTGCATATTCAGGTTTTTTTTTCTTTTTAAGTGTATGTTTTATTATATTTGTATTTTAAGTACATATTTCACATATTTTATTAAAAAAAAATTTAAAAAAATTATGTGAGAAAGAGAATAATATTTTATATATATTTACAATATTTAATATTAATTTTTTGGAAATTGAAAAAAATAGATTAAAATGATTAAATATAAATATTTATATAATCTATCTACTGCGCGTTTTCCTAATTATTTCTGTTATGAAAAACAATGTCAGTCGATAAAGAATACGTTGAATATGGTCAGTTAATGTCAATGTGTTTGTTAGTATCGTATGTGTTCTCATTTGGCGTATGTTAGTATAGTTACTAAGTACAGTTTTGTTGTTGTAAAAATTAAATTAAAAACGCCTTGTTTAATAATTAATTAATTAATAATTTTTAATTTTTTAATGAAAAATAAAATATATTAAGAGCATATTTTAGAATTTTTGCATATTTTTAAAGCATGTAGTTCCTAGTCAAATTTATTATTATTATTATTGATTTAAGCAGTCTGTTATTACAGAGTTAATTAATGATAGTTATCAAATATTTTTGTTACAACTTGTATATTTATAATTAAAAAAGGTACCTAAGTGGGTACTGCTCTGCTGTACATTAGGTGTCAAGTGGATCACTATTAAATATGGATATGTTAAATTTGAATTCAATGATAACATATCATTGTACATGAAAAACTATTCTGAGCGGAAACGGTCTATCAACCTTTATCACCAAGTGATATATTTTTTGTTTTTAATGTAGCTATATTAAATTAATTTACTTTATTTTTAGTGTTATATACTTGATATTTTTAGTAGGTTGATATTATTTTTTCGAAATAATTGAATTTATTATATTAATAGTTTTTTAATAGAAGTATTTTATCAACAACTTTTATTGTACTTGACTATAAAGAAAAAAAAATTAATAACACATTATAAAATGAATAGGTACATTCATTATTGCCCAGCTTAGAATTAAAAATAAACAATGCATAATAATTGTGTAAAAATGTATTATTATAAATAATACGTGGAAAATTGTACGAATTGTTGATTATGAATTATGATATACTTAGTTATATAGCTAATGTTTGGTTACTGGTTTTTCGTTCATTTACTTAGTAGATATTTAGATATCATAAAAATGAATAATATAACATAAATTAAATAATCATTTTATTTGTTTATATATATATATATATATATATATATATATATTCATAAAACATCAAAGACAGAAATGGATTTGATTCACAAGTATCACTTATAAAATAAATCTATTGTATTTATATAATGTGTATATACACTTGGTCGTCAGTCGTTTCTTTAATAACACTTTTCACGAGTCACTTACGACGTGACTTTTTTGAAGGTCAGCTTTTCTAACTTCTCATTGTATAACTCATAAAGTCATAACTGATTTAGGTATTGTCTTCAGTGTTTGACAAATGATTACAGTAAAAATATAAAAGAGGTGTAAATCCAAATGAATACTTGTATGAAGAATGAAACTTTTAATATACGTACTGGTTTTTATAAAATAATCATTTAAACTTATTACGTAATTTTACGTTAATACTATTGTTGATTAATTATTATTTATTACAGTAAAAAACTGTTTGACAACTTTTATTGTTTAACTCGGAACAATCCTTTTATTGTATGTTACTATCATTATTTTCTTTGTAATTACTCTGATTCATTCCCTATGACGTCATTCGGAAAACGTCAGCGGATGATCTCTCGCATAAAACTGTTTCTAATGGGTTTTTATTTTGTAATATTGAAACTTTTCACTTGGCTACGTTTCAATAATATATCAACTGATATTTTTCCATTTATTTTACTAACACCTTAGTGAAATTTGTGATTGGTCTAAAGTGGAATATATAATTATGGTCAATCACATTTCTGAATTTAAAATCCGATTTAAAACAAAATCGTTCTATTTGTTTTTGTAATATAATTTTTAACTATACAACGTATTTTTTAGTACGAGTCAGTGGCATATTTAGGTTTTTGTCATAGGAGGGGGGGTATAGTTTTATAAATAAAGATACCAATGAAAATATTGTACAATATATTATAATATTTTAATTTTTGCAAATTTAATCAATTATTGATAAAAAAAAAAAAAAAATAAATAATAATAATATTTTAAATAATATAATTACTATAATTATTTGTGTGTATACAGCCTATGGGGGATTTATTTATTCCCTTGCCCCCCCCCCCCGTAAATGTGTCACTGGTACGAGTGTACGGCTATTGATATGTTATTTGTGTGTTATCTCATGTTAAAACGTAAAGCAAGTATAATTATGCTCGAATCTAAACTAACATATTACATTGTTTCATATAAATAAAATAAAATAATATATAGATGGTTCTGATGCGCCTAATCAAAATATTAGATTTATCTAAGCAGGTATAATATAGGGTAATTTAAAATGCTTACATATATTTATATTTTATACTTAGAACAATATTGTATACATTAAATTAAAGAAAAATATGTCAAGTTTAATTAGTTATGCTTATAAATGTTCTACGTGAGCTCCTTTGGTCACACAAATAACATCTAGTCGGTAGTCAAATTCATTCCATGCTTCTTGCAACATATATTTTGTAATTGACTCCACCGCTGTTATTATTCGATTTTTCAATTCATCTAGGGTTGATGGTAATGATGGTAAATATAAATCATCTTTAACACATCCCCAAAAAAAATAATTACATAGTATAAGATCTGGTGACCTAGGAGACCAGCTGCAAAATGCTAAGTCATTAGGTCCATTGCAACCAATCCAACGGTTAGGGAGTGTTTTGTTTAGAAAACCATGGACATCTAAATGCCAATGTGGTGGTGCTCCGTCTTGTTGATAAATGTAGTCATCAGAATATTGTTTTATCGTGGAAATAGCCAGATTTGAAGCATTTTTAAATAAGATCTACCATTTATTGTGTTTTTAATAAAAAAAAAAGGGCCATAAACCAAAATCTTGGATATGGCACAGAACAAAGTTTAGGTGAGTCACGCTCGTGTTGGATTATGGCATGAGGGTTGGTCGTACCCCATATACGAACGTTATGATGGTTTACTTTATCACTTAAGTGGAAAGATGCTTCGTCACTAAAAACTAATCACGAAGAAACATTTTTATCCTGCATAAAAATATCAAATTCAAGTCATTTCAACTTATCATTGGGTTTAAAACCTGCAACAGTTACAATCTGTATGGTTTCATAGTTAAACGTCGTCTTAAAACAAGCCGCTAAACAGTTGCTTGTAGAATTTCTAGTTCTCGACTTGCGCGGTTAGTTGATTTAACACGGATTGCGTTGAAAACTCTCTCTAATTCTTTCCGCATTATCGGATACACGAGGTCGACTTTTGCTTTTTCCTTTGCATAAACACCCTGTTTTTTCAAACTGCTTATATCACCGACGTATGCTCTGAGTAGTCGGTGCTTCGATACCATAATGACTACGAAAATCGCGTTGCACAGTTATATTATCGATTCCACTTCGAAAATCGCAACACACAAAACACTTTGCATTGTCCGCTCGACATATTTGCGGAAACTAACATATTATTGCCTTAAGAGATAATTTAAAAATAATGAATTTATAACATTGTAAAACTTGGGATTACGTTCTATTAATTTCTACATAACTTGATAAGATAAAATTTATATTTAATCATTTTACAGCTATCTTGAATTGAATGAATCATTTTAAATAACCCTTTAATAAAAATATTAATGATGACATTTATACAATTTAATTTTTATTATGATGCGATTTGAACTAAATCTAAAAATATTTTCATAGTGGTTTGGACAGCCAATCTTGCAGCCAGTTCGTATCATTGATGGCCGATCTAGCGCACAATCAAAGTCGTACCATGGTGTGCACACTGCATCAGCCTAGTGCTTTACTGTTTGAAAAGTTCGACCAAATTTATGCGTTGTCCTCAGGTCAATGTATCTACCAAGGATCTCCTAACTTAGTGATTCCTTATTTCGCTGAACAGACCATCGTATGTCCACCATATCACAATCCGGCAGACTTCTGTAAGTATATAAAAATATTATGTTATTTTTCTTAAAGGACTTTGCAAAAATTCATGTTAAGCAGTTTTATTAAAAAAATGATTGATCATCCCTGGTAATTTAAAATCAATTTCAAATTAAATTGATGGCTTGAACAATTTTTTCAATTTATTCAATTATACTATTTGAAGAATTATGTTTTTCGAGAAGTGTATTTTTTAATTTATTAATAATATGTTTATCTTGTATTATTTTTAAATTTATAAGTTAGTAATTTGTGTTGATTGAAGACCGCTATAAGATATTATTAGACTATAATTTCTATGTTGAATGAGTTAGGAATATATTAGTTTAGATAATTATCACACATCCAAAGTTAAAGTTAATTTTATAATATTTATTTAATTATATTTTATTTTATTTATTATGGTATAAAACAGTTTTAAGATTAATTTAGTCATTTGAACTATTGATATTTGTATTTTAAATTTATTTATATTGTGTATTATTATATTTTTTTGTTTATTTATTAGTGATCGAAGTGGCAATAGGAGAGTATGGTACTGATGTACTGGTCAAACTGGTTGATACAACGAAAATCCCATATATTAACGGACACAATAATTGTAATTTAATTTCCAGTGATCAAGAATTACAACTAAAACATGGTGCGTTTCCTTTATATCGTGTAATGTATATTTAAAAATCATAGATGATGGTGGTGATTTGAAATTAATAAGAAATGTATTCATTTTGTAGGTACATGCTTGAAAAACAATAATAATATTGACAAGAAACAACCATTTAAAACCAAGATCTTAAACAAACCTCCATATTATTTACAGGCTTATCATTTGTACTTACGAAATGTCATTATGTACAAACGTAACAAAGTGAGTAAAATATAGCCAATGTCCAATACCAATTTTATATAAATTACATGGTTACATTCATTTAAACAATATATAATATTTATACAATTGTGCGGTATAAATATAGCATGTAGATAATATAATTCCGATAAAAAAGCATTTCCCGGATGTAGACATTACACTCGTATTGATAGCGTACGTGTTGGACATTGTTAGAATTTGTTGGTCGTTACTAGAGACCGGATTTATATACAAATGCATATATGTATTGAAATACAAAGCTTTTTAAAATCTGATGAAAATTGTTTCCGATTTAGATTATTCTTATTAAAATAATACTACCTAATTGTATTTTGTATATTTTAACGTTTTATCTATTAAATGCATTTTTTTAGTTTTATAGTGTATATTATTATTTATAGCACACATATTTGTTTTCGTTGTATTTTCACATTCACAGCCACATACCTATTATCGATATAAATACGATTGACCATTATTGCCAAAGATAAGATGACAAACTCATATGCAACATATATTAAATTGATATAAATCAATTTTTTTTTCACTTTTTTTTTATTAATGTGGGCAAATATTTAATAGGTCGAGATAAAAAGTGTTAAATAGCGAAAATGACGAAAACTTTTATATCTTTTTTAATACTTATTTTTCACATAATTTTAAATAAAATATTTTCGATTCAATTTTTAATACATATTTAATAAAAAATACATATTTTGTAGCACATTATAGTATTTTTAGAAGTATATTTTGAAGATTTCTGGTACATATAAACCCAGTCACTAGTCATTACTTGCCGAATTATAGGCCTGTGGTACCAATGTATTCTAATAAAACTTACCTTGAAGTTTTTTAAAACCATTCACCGTAATATCGAGTTTTAGTCTAACAGTTGTGAAGTTAAAGTTAATGAAGTACTCTATCAACTTTATTTCAGTGTCTATCGTGTACCAAATATGTTTGCTATAGTAGTATTTAGTGTAAGTAATCGTATACTACCAATGTAGTGTTAACTTCACTTTCACGAAAAATTAATTTTCAGAGTTATTATTGAAAAATAATGTACATCAACTTTATTTAATTTAAAGTATATATTTTAAAAATTTTCAGACAAACCTTATGCTGCGGATCATTGCACATTTCGCCATTGCTCTTATTTTTGGATACTTATACCGTGGTGTTGGCGACGACGCATCGGTAGTGATCAGCAATATGGTGTTCATATACGGTACAAATTTGTTTTTGGTTTACACCGGCCAGATGGCCGTTATCGTATCTTGTGAGTATATTCTATTAGTAGGTATAGTACTTTAAATAATAGCAATTATCTTTGTTGTATGAATGTATTAATGTTTAAAAAAACCATTATTATTGTCTATCCAGTTCCATTAGAGTACAAGGTCTTGAAGCGGGAACACTTTAATAGTTGGTTTACACTTTTCCCGTACATGGTTTCCATATTGCTGGTTGAAATACCGTTTCAGGTGAGGTCACAAAATACAATGAAGTCAGTGAATTATGTTTGATGGATTTTACTAACCTATGAATTCATAAGTCATGTTTTGTTAATTACCTATTTTTTTGCATAATGTTAAAAACACACAAAAAAAAAAATTAAACCAATAAAAATAAATAACTTTTAATAGTGGTAATAAATTGTACTTGAGCGTCGAGTTTTATATTTTCCATATTAGCTTAAAATTTGGTTTAGGGTTTTATATTTTTATCCCAATAAACGATTGATTCTATAAAGCAGTATTCACGTTAAATAGTATGTAATGTCCAATTATTTGTCTAAGGCGTTATGGTCTTTTCAAAAATAAACAGACATCTAAACGTGCGTAGTGTCATCGATTTTAATATTAATTTTTTTTTTTGCTTTTAGATACTATGTTGTCTCGTTTATATTTTGCCATCGTATGTCATGACAAACCAACCACTGGAATTGATGCGATTTAGTTACTTCACTATTTTTTTGGTGGTTACATCTTTGACGTCGCAAAGTACTGGTTTCTTGTGTGGCGCTACTTTGCCAGTTAAGGTAAATTTTGTTATATTATTTCTATTCACTTTGTTGATAAATACTAGTCATTCATCATTTTTTAATCGAAATACTTCAAAGTTATTCCTAAGACTTGTTTAAACAATTAATCAAATTAAGTGAGATTAAAAAACATTATTTAAATCAATCTCTTTGTATTACGAAGAGAGGTACTTATTTACATAGTCAATATTATAGTAAAAATTGTAATATCTTGGTATAAACTATATATTATCAACAATTTTCATCACGATATAGTTTCATATACTATATTATCTATTTACTTTCAATACTTAATAGTTAATATGTTTCAAAATTTAATTTTTTTTTTTTTTTTTGATTATACTGCATAATGTAGTTATCAAAAATTATAACGAGAAACAAATAATTAGCGATTGTTAAAAAATTTAGTCATGTATGGAAAACGTGTGTGAAAAAAACGAATCTTTGTTTCAGGTGTCTGTATTCGTCGGACCAGTGTTCGTGGTACTCTTGTCTGTGTTCGGTTTCGCAATACGATTTACGGACATTCCCGCCATTTATGTGTGGCTTCACTATTTCAGTTTTGTACGAGGGTCGTTCCAGAGTCTCGTGTATACGTTGTACGGCTTCGGCAGAGACGTCCTACCATGCTCTGACGAAATGTACTGTCATTATAAGAACCCAATAAAGTTTCTCACCGAAATGGAATTCGCTCAAGTGAACATTTATCCCGAATTTTTCTACATATGCTTCTTTTTTCTGTGTACTTACATACTGACGACTACAATCATATGGTACAGGTTGAACAAACGGTAAATCTAACTCAAAACCTGTAATAGGATTGATGAGCATTAAGTCATAATTTTAAATTACGTGGCAAAATATTTTATTTTGGATGCGCAATAATATATTGTATAGTGTATGATGATTACTAATATGCTAATGTTATTTGTGTGTAAAAATATTTTATAAATTACAGAATATGTGTATATAACATTATGTTACATAAGAGTTTACTATTGATATGATTTTTATTGTAATAAACAATACAAAGAAAAATTATTGTGATAACTGATAATATGTGAAGTTAATATTGTTTACTCGTGATATATTATGTTCGTTTGAACGACGTTGCTCTATGTATGTTATATAGAAGAACACATTTATCTTGTAATCAAGTTCCTATAGAAAATTGTTTTTTTTTTGTTTTCTCATAAAAATGTTTTATTTAGGAACATACTTATGGCAATTTTTTTTTGATTTGTTTGTCACAAATACGTTAAGTTTTTCAATACCGTTTGATATGCTATATAATAATATTGTAATGTTTTTTTTACTCGCTATCTATTTTTGTAATATATGATATTATTACATTTTAATGTTTAAGCATTTTGTTAATGTCTCAACTCGTATCGATATTTCATCTGTTAAGCGAAAAGTGGTTACTTTTAGGTTATTATGTTATAACATTTTGGATTATTTGGAGAACACTAGCGGGACGTTTACCATATAAATTCAGCTAGATTTTGAAATTTAACACAAACCGAAATTGAACATAACAAAAAACATATTTCAAGTCAAATCTTAAATTTCTATATATATCTACCTATCATCACGATGACACGTACGTTTGATGATTTTGTTGATAGCGTAACTTTTAATCGTAAAAATCAGAAAAAAAAATCACGCGTTTTTCGTAAGAAATGATGGTAGAGTTACTATAGTAATGCTTTGATGGATTGATGGAATGATGGAATGACAATACCTCATGGTAATTTTAATATTATTATAATATTTCAACGCATGTCAAGTCCTCGCTTCAGAGACCACGCCCAAATATTAAGAGGTTTGTAGTGGGCCACGTGTATAATGTTGTAATAGGTTATTATTTCGAAAAAAAAGACACTTGAAGACAGAAACCTTCAGTTTTGACTGTTTTCGAAACGTATGAGCTACATGTATGATTGACGGCTGATATTTTATTTTCGAATTATTATTTGTGTAAATAAATAAGCTATACACTAATCGTACGTGTACCTACACATCGCAATGCGGATATAGTAATAGAATTTTTTTCTGAGGCTGTATTTATTTAAATAATCGAAGAAACTTGGTATTCGTAACACAACGTTTTAAATGTTTACAATTTTTTTTTTTTTTTTATGAAATATTTGATATTTTTACTTGATATATTATGTGCCTCAGTAGAGCTGTAACTACTTGCTTACATTTTTTTGATTTCATATTATCTTGTTCAAATGTTTATTTAATGTCTAAAAAACTTAACTGCCTTTATTTTCTTAAGTTTTATTTCATATTTATAAATTATAACGTTTTACATAATTACACAACACATGAGAATAGTATAATAATTGTAATAACTGTAACAATTTTTACGGAGTATTATGTAAGCAATTTTAATAAAATAAAAATAAAATGAAAATTCAAAGATTAAAAAAATATTGAAATTTCAAGCTTATTTGGTTATGATAGTCACTTTAAATAGTCGTATAATTATTAAACGTCTCGCAGTGGTTTTACTATTTCAAATAGTAATATGATATGTTGACACTTGCCTGTAGTTTTGTGTTATATGATGCGCCCGAGAATGTTAATTTACTCTACATTCATCCATATTATTATATTATTTAATTAATCTAAATATTTTGAGAATTAATTATTATTATAGATAAAAATATTAAAATAATAATTAACATAATTGTACAAAGGTTGAACTTTAAAGTCATCTTTAATAGTTTTTGAATTAGATAAGTGCAAAAGATTAACTAAAACCAATACAGAAAAAAATATTTTTTATATGTATCCGATTTTAATCAAACATGAACTCAAATGGCTATAACAAAAATTATACATAGATATATTTTCAGTATTCTTAAATAATGTTAAGGAACTAAACATTTATTATTGTGTTAAAAATTATAACTTATACTTGATTTTGGTATGTTTACCAGTTATTATGTTGCAGTTTCATTACTATGTGCTGATGTACTCATATATTTTGTACATTACATTATTTGAATACATTTACATGAAATATTACGTTTAGCACTCTATCACGCGAGTGACTGAGTACCTGACCGGAATTTCGCTCGTCGAACAGCTTCAATAATCCTATGATGTTTTTCCACTGATTTGATAACAAATGTACATCGTATAATGTATAAATATAAATTATTCCCAATGACTACAATGTGAGTGTAATTGGTGATGGGCATTCGATCGACTGCATTATCTTTGGCTCAGTATATTTTATTCTTCGATAAGTAATATTCACCTGCTGCACCGGCCGATACTTCGCACGTAAATAAGGGTGTGGATGACTCGGTGACTATAAACACATCAATACCTGCAGATATGATCCCGTTGATCAGTAAGTATATCTATAGCACGGCGATGTCTAGGATAAAAAAAATGACAGATATTGTGTGCATATAGTAAGAAAGCAAAGTAGTTCAGTTTTGAAAAGCACTTGAGTAAAAGTATTCAAAAACTTTTGAAGAAATATTTGGAAAAAATATTCTAAGTATTTAGGAGCTTTGTTTTGAATTATGCGAAGTGAACATTTTTTTTTTTTTTGGCTCTTATATTATTTATATCAATATATTGTATTATATAGGTAATATGATCAATAGTGCTTTTAATTAAGTTATTAAGCAGCATAATATACAAATGTTATCAAATTATGCATAACTCGCATTTGATAACGGCTGTCGACTATAGTAAGTTATATAATAATAATACATATATTAACAGTAACTCGTAGATTATAAAATTAAATTTGTAAAATATACAGAACTAATGACAATTTAAGAGTTTTTGAATAGTAGTATGTTAAAGCAGTTGTAATCAGGACGTGTCGGAGTGCCAAAAACTCAAATCTTGAATAATCGACATCGAGTTTGAAACGCTTAGAACGCAATAAATTAGATTTTTCATTTTATTGTTTTTATCATTGATCAATTATTTTAACATGCGAAATATCATTTTATTTATGATTATATTCAAAATAACTGCTGTTAGGATCGGTTACGTAGTATTGAACAAAAAATTCCTAATAATTTTTATTTCATTTGGTTTTGTAAAACCTAAATACACTATAATATATATATATGTAAGTAAATTTATTTAGGAATTACCATTGATTGCAGTCTATTTTATAATCAATGATATTACTATAGATGCGTCGGATATGTTATTTGTTCTGCTAGTATAAAAAATGGCAATTGTATATAAGCGATAAAAGTACAAGAGTAAATTATGTAGTATGCAGTATAACTACTACATAATCACCGATAGTTAGATAGATACCTACTACGGTTGGTTCGAAAAAAAAGTGAAATTTATTTTGGAAATTAGTATGACGGCGATTTTATTTTAGTTCAATTTAATTCTAACCTTCGGTGACAAAGTCTAGTCTCCACGGAATCACTAAAAATAATAAATTGACAATAATGGTAATTATTATTATTTTAACCACGTGCATTGTGTTCAATTATTATTATAATTATCGATTGGGCCGTCGTTGTCATCATATAACGAGCGTGTCGTGGCGCGGACGTGATGTGCGGCTTGTACGAGCAGTGTAACAATATTGATATAAATGTGCGATAACATCGTTGTAGAGCAGTATAATACGTATAATATTATAATACGCGATCGACACCGAACGAACTCTACCTATATGATGGACAGTTCAATGGTGACGGCGGGGGCGGTCGCTCATCGCGTTTGCGTTTTTTTTTTTTTTTAACAGAAAATTCGTTTTCTCCCAGCGACTTTCCACCACCGCGGAATAATATGTATTGCGCACATCGACCGAATAATAATATAATATAACACGCGTGTTCGGTAGTATATTTTTTTGTTGACAGAAATCGATTTTTTTCCACATTTCGTTCTGTGGCAATATAATTAATATAATTACGCGTGCATCTACCTACCTGCTCACCTATACAAGTCCAGCTTAATATTATATAATATTTGGACGCCGGCTCGACTTGTGAGGTTAGGTTAGGTTAGTCGTATTCCTGAAATAATATCGTCATATCGTCTTCACAAATTAATCGGCCTTAACTGTGCCGGTGGTATGATGTTGTAGCGATTCTTGTAGATCTTGACGCTTCCTCCGTCTCTTTTTCTCGATCTAACTCTCCCCCTTTTCTCTCACTCTTCGTTCATTTGATCTTTCTCGAGTCTTACCGGAATGTTCAATCGTGCCAAATGCCGCCGGACTGAAAATAACAACGAAGACAAATCAACCACCGAACTACAATCATTCTCGAAAAAGCCTGAAGTCCACTTGTCGTTCGAAAGTCTCACCTATACTGTGAACACCTACAGAAAGCTAAAAAAAGGTTAGCGCTGGCAACTGTTATTTTTCGTGACGCGCCATTTATTACTGCTATTTATGTTATATTATGCAACATTAACATACACACACACACACAAATATTGTAAACAGAAAAACTGATCATTTTAAATATTTCTAAATAAAATAACGTTCGTGTTAAAATATTTTTATCTTTATTATGAATATTTTATATTTACGATAAAATAACTGTAACATACATTTTTAATTATTTTGTATGTATTAAGTAAGAAGCCAACGATATTAAAATGTTGTAAATGACAAAATATAGATTTTATTATTTTACTGGAAAAATATACCTAATGTGGTTAAAATTAAATACCACAAAATATTTTTCAAGGCTTAGTGTTTAATCGAGGTCGTATTTAAATAATATGTAGGTGTATGTTAACATTTTTAACATAATTTTTGAAAAATAAAAAGGTCAACAATTGATTTAAAACATCATTATAATTACATAGGATATAGAGATAAAGAACAATTTACAATTTTTAAGTTATGTAATACTTTCATGAAATAGTCATAATATAAGCTATTACTGAATAAATTAAAATTAAAAATTTGTTTTTAGATTTTATTTAGTTATTTATATATATGTTTTAAATTATGGATTAATTTTTAGTTATTTTTGAATTATATATATTAAAAAAAAAATAAGTAAATCTTAAAACTGTAATACTAAGTACTTCGTAAGTTTTTTTCAAAAAATATGTAGATACAATTTTTTTTTTTTAATATTCAAAGCTTAATTTTTTAAGACACTCTTCAAAATGATGAATATTTTTGAAAATCATTTTATTGCACGAAATTAGTAATTTCTTATGGATAATTGAAGTTCAAATGTTGATGGCGTTTTGTCGTTTCAGACGTTCAAATGTATTAATAACGATTTTTTCTTAACTGATTTTCGTTATTTAGTTATTATTAAAAAATTATTGATTTTAAAAACTTGAAACATTAATTTAAAAATTATTTGTAGTTATAAATTTATAAAATGTTTAATTTTCATATTTAATAGTTGGAAGTTTAATAAGAGGTTCCTTGTAATTATTTTTTTAATTAGGTTGGTATATTTCATATTGCTATAAGCTTAATGGTTTGACCATGAGCTTATTGTTTTAATTATTCTTATTGATTCAATAGTTGTTTACTTATTTTAATAACAATTGTTTCGTATTTAAAATAATTTTATTAGTAAAATTGTCAAATGTTCGACATCTATCACAGGCGGTCCATATTATATTAAGACGCCTCTATGAACTACCAAACCCTAATATCTGACCAGTTCACCCCTAAGACCATCAAAAATGTAAAATAAAAATTGATCATAAAAGAGAAGAAAAAATAGCTGCAGTCATTCTATGGTTCATAATTTACTATTCGTGTTATGGATATAAAAACAATAATAATATTGCTTACTATTCTAAAAACGTTAATAAATACAATTCTTTATTAGTTATAGAATATTATAATATTTATAATACACGTTTCGGATGAGTTGATATTAACTAAAAAAAAAAAAAATAAAATATTTATAGATTCTATACATCTATAATATTATACACCTTTGAAAATAGCTATAACTTATTGTCTTTTCATAAATAATTTATGATAGGGTTCTTGTTGAATAATCAATATTTTTTAATGGAAATATTGTATTGATATAAATCTTAATAATAAATATTATTCAATTATGAATAAACTTTAATATGGTACCTACTTGAAAAATTACATAATACTTAGCCAATTAACTGAATTTTATTATTATTATTTTTTTTTTTTTTTTTTTTTTTGATTATAAATCCTTGACAACAAAGGCCATTGGGAATTTTAAAAGTATTTACAATATATTAATGTACAACGTAAAATTACAATTTATTGATTAAATTTGAGATAGTAATGAAAACGATTATTGAGTCTATTGAATCTTTGGTGTTGTTGAATGAAATCGAGATATATTCTGGAAGTTTGTCCTTTTCTTTGAATTCTTAAGCTAATCTTTATTGTTTACTGATTTGAAAAAATAAGTGTTGAATGAATAATATTTAAAATAATTTACCTATTAGTGAAGATATATTTTTACAATTTATTATTATTTTTATAAGTAGGTAATGCATAAAGTCTACGCCGTAGACTAAAAATTGTATATGCATTCATAAAAATAAAATTTCAAAATATAAACATATTCAAGGTTTATTGATTATTAAACCCCTACATACGAATACGTCATTTTAAATTATCGTTAATTTTTAAAATAAGATTAAACTTAGTCCCTGTATGAAATACATACTTACATGTATTTCACGATAATATCAATATTTGATAAAATAATTTAGGTATATATCCGATATCGTATATAATATATATAAATATATATACACAGCTGTGTATCTTATGTCGTACGCGGGGTTTTTTAACGGCTATGGATCGATAACATGAAATTAAAAAAGAAAAGAAAAAATACGTGTTTCTTTATTTTAAACCACCAATTTTTTTATAACAATTTTAAAATTTTTAAACAACATCAAAATCAAGTTTTTTTTCAAATATTAACAACTATATTTTTTAATGGATTCTTATAAAGCTTAAAAAAAAAAAAAAAAAATTGATGTTAAAATCATACATTTTGGTTCACTGGTTTATTTACTACGGGGACCCTAAACTTAAATAAATTGATTCAAATGAAATGTATTTCTAGAGCTAAAAAAATTTCTTTTAATCATCTTTTAATGCAGTTCTACAGCTTTTTATGAACTTAAATCGAATATCTTATCTTACACGCATAAAAAAATAAATATTTTCTGGTATAATAGCCTACAAAACTGTTGAACGTATTTTAACATACAATTATAAAATAAACAAGTTCATATACTTACTATTGTTGTATAATCATTATAAATCGATTAATTTAGATTTTTTCTAAATAATTATTTTGTTTATTTAAAATAATTTAAATTTGAATAATTATTTATGCAGATAAGTATTATAATAGTATTCAATTATTATTATATTAATATTGGAAATCTTTAATTAACACATGATACAGTATACAGATACATATAATTGATACATTAATTATTTTTATAAATGATTGCAAGTGGTTTATTTAAAATCATGATTATTTAAAGATTTCAGTTATTCAACTTTATTTTGATTGTTTGCAAATGTACAAATATATTTATATTACAAATCAGTATAAGTTTTAATTCGATAAAGGCGTTTTTATAAAGAAGTTTAGTTCAATAAACATTTTATTGTGCGAGTTATAATGCATTCGATTGAGGAACAAGTGAATATGGTTCTACCAAATGTCTTGCCAAAACTGCTATATAGTTTAATGTTTTACATCCAAGTAAAAAAATTGATTAAACATATTTACTTATTTAAAATATGTAATTAATTCTTATACGGAAATGTATGTAATAGTGATAGTTTTAAAATTAATAAATACATTTTTTTTCAAATAGAAAATAATGTTCATTAGATAATCTATTTCCCAAGTTTTTTGTGTCTGATAAGATTTTCGATTTAGCTTTATAAATAGGTATAGAACTACATTAAAAGATAATAAAAAAAAAAAATTTTTTTTTAAAGCTTTATATTTTTATAAGAATCCATTAAAAAATATAGTTGTTATCATTTGAAAAAAAAAGTTAACTTTGATGTTAGTAGAACTGCTTGCTTAAAAATTTTAAAATTGTTATAAAAAAATTGGTGGTTTAAAATAAAGAAACACGTCTTTTTTCTTTTCTTTTTTAATTCCATGTTATCGATCCATAGCTGTTAAAAAAACCCGCGTACAACGACATAAGATATACATTCTGTATATAAGTTATTGTTATTATTTGTTTTACATTTTTACACTTTTTGAGAGAAGACTATAATTACTTAAGTAATAAAGTTGTGTATCTTCTAAAGGTGTATAATATTTTTACTTTTTTATTTGTTAAAAAAATTCAACAATATTTTTTTAATAACTAATTTTTACTTTGAATAAACTGACAACAAAATATTTTCAATCAATATATTATTTTAAATTTTATTAATTAATATTATTTGATAACATTATTATAAAAAAATACATACTTATCATAATTTATTAACTTATTTTAGTCATTTTTAAGCATACCTTAATAACTAATATTAATTGTCGAATATCTAATTCAGTTAATTTTAATTAAATTGGTAGTTGATAGATATTTTAATTTTTAATCATAAATTATTGTTATTTTAAAAATATAATTTAATTAATCAGGAAGATATTATATTATTGTAGCATAAGTATTAATTAATTTATCAAATTATCTAAAATGTATTATAATTGCCATAACAAATTTATAAATACACCACAGAATATTATATTCGATAATGCGTGGTTCGACAGGTAATATTTTAATTCGTAGATAAATTGCAACTTTCTTTTTTTATAATTGTACAAAAAAAAACAATCATCTTACTATATGACAAAAATTTTTTTTTTTTCAACTACCTATGGCATCTTTATTTAAACGACCAAAGATCTTTATGAATATAATATATTGTGGTTAAATAAAATATGATAAATTATAAGTAATAATATAATAATAATCGTTCTTAAATATCTATTATACATGAACATGTTTGAGCTGTTTTAGGTAGTATTATCTCCAACGAGATAGCCCCTTTTCTTAGCCTAAGTCATTTAAACTAAATCGTATGGCTTTAGAGTATGTTAATGTGACATTTTTTTTGTTAAACTGTAGGTATATATAAAATGACTTGTTAGTACAGTAAAGCAGTAGGTACATATTACACACACAATTAATGGTCTTCAAATGTTTTCGAAAACATTTTTTTTAATACAATAATAATTTAACCATAGTAGGTATAATATTTGTGGAATTAGTGATTTTAAATTTTGGCAGATACAATTTTGATTATTGAAAAACATACAATGATATTTAAAAAAAAGGTGAAAAGTATGTGTTATACTCTGATGAGTATACTTTCTAATACATATATTATGTACACATTATCATTTGCTGTGTTTTGTACATAATAATAATGCTAAAATTATTTTTATTATTAAACTTTTATAATTAAATTATATGAACGACAATATTGATTTTAAGATTACTTATATTAGCCTCAGTAATAGTCGTAATTACCCAAGCGTATGACCAATAATCGGAAATTGTTTTCGATTCTTCAGTGAAAAATGAGATCTTGCACGGTATCGATGGCTGTTTTCGGTCCGGACAATTAACAGCTATCATGGGACCGTCAGGTTGTGGCAAGAGCACATTACTCAACGTACTCGCCGGATACTCGTAAGTACATTAATAAGTAATGTTTTTATAAATGTAGTCATATGCCGCGGTGTGTAATTACAGACTTTTAAAATTACGTTGAAATCATTGTAATCTGCAGGTTATGCACGGTTATTGTAATCATGAAGAATAATTGATTAAACTGCGTGATGTTTCGATAAAGTAGAAAAATTGTAAAAGGCAATCGTACTATATTATATCACTTTTAAGTTCTAATACAGACCCTGTGTAATTTTAGTAGTGATGGGGAAAGAACAAGTTCGTTTTGTGTGAAATAGACATGTTAAATTACAATATTATTACAAATAAAATATGACAATTATTTTATCATGAGATTTAGTAATTAATGTCTCATGCAGTGTTAGTAGATAATATATTATGTACATTTTTTTTTCTTATTATAAAATATAAGTTTTCGTAATAAAATTTCATTTTTCGAAATTTTGGCGTTATATTTCCGAAACACTGTGAGTATGCTTCATTGACATGGTTTAAATATACGTTGCAGGATCAGTGGAAGTTCAGGCCAAGTATATTTGAACGGCTCGTTACGAGATGAAAAACAAATGACCAACATAAGCTGCTACATTCAGCAGGACGATTACGTGCGTGACCTGTTGACTGTCAGAGAGTCGATGACGGTCGCTGCCCACCTCAAGTTACCAACAACCTTATCGGCTATATCAAAAGCCGATCGAGTGGAGGTCCTGCTTGACGCGTTGGGCCTATCCGTTCATGGAGACACTATCACCAAACGGCTCTCCGGAGGCCAGAAAAAGAAACTGTCCATCGCTTTAGAACTCATAACCAACCCTTCAATATTGTTCCTAGACGAACCCACCACGTAAGTACCAGATAATACTTTCACCGAAAGTGTTATAGATGATTTTTATCGAACTAATATAGTAAATTATTAGAAACATTGGCAGTCTATACTATTTTCGATACGATTAAAATGAAGAAATTTGATTGAAGCAAATATTTATACAATAAGCAAACCGACAAGAAGCCTTTTTGATCAGTAATTTAGATAGGTACTCATTACAAAGCATAGTATTATTTTTTTTTTCAGCATTTTTCAAAGAATGCCAAAAAGTTGTTTAAAAACTAAAAAGATATTAAGCTATACGTTTTATTTAAGTCTTTTTACGTAATAAGGATACATGATTTAAGTAAAATTTTGTTTTATTTGAACTACAATAATATTCTTTTATAAAATTTAATATCTGTGTTTAATATTCACGTGTTTTAGTTTTCGTGTTATAAACGCATATATTGTAAAATTTTAATCAGAAGAGACAGTTTTATGTAGAGCTAACTTCATTGTTTGAATGAATAATTGATCTGTTATAAATCTCTAAGTTGAAAACATTATTTGTATTTGTACAATGGTTGTTTTTATTGCCTATTTACATTTTTTTTCAAGTTATGAGTACTTATGTAAAATATTAAAATTTTAAAATACTCAAGTTATAACTATTATAGCACGAGTATTAATAAAATGCATCAAAAAAATAATATAGCACTGTAAACGTTTAAAATTTGCTAGATTTGTAAATAATAATCGGGTTACAGTGGAGGCAGCCTTTATATAGTTGTGGTGAGGTGCATGGCCGCCGGAATACACACCGCATTTGACCGATAACTCATGTGATTTAGTATAGACTTCAGTAATGTAAACCTAAGTTGCATTTAATATAGCACGATAGAACAGGTGACAAAAATATTTATGAGTGCGTTCAGAAATTAAAATATCATACAAACACAAATAATATTAATACTATTTAGTTTGGTAATAGGTCATTTTACTATAATATTAATGCTAAATTTCTAACAACGCCAAATTGCAGGTTCTGATGCTGAATGTAAAATTTGCATACAATTTGTTAGATCGAACGTTCATAAGACATATTATGACTGTGATGTTCCTTTACATTTTAATATAAACATCCAAAAATCTAATCTACCTAAATACATCTTAAATTTGATCGTCTTATTTATAATAATAATTGATATGGCACTATAATAATATATTAAATGTAAATATCTTACCGTAGTGGTTTGGATAGTCAATCTTGCAGTCACTTGGTATCATTGATGATCAACTTAGCCCATAATGAAAATCGTACCATTGTGTGTACATTACACCAGCCTAGTGCTTTACTGTTCGAAAAGTTTGACCAAGTATACGTGTTAAGCTCAGGTCGGTGCATTTACCAAGGACCACCTAAATTAGTTATTCCTTACTTTGCAGAACATTCCGTCATATGTCCACCATACCATAATCCAGCTGACTTATGTAAGTATATTATGTATAATACTTTAATTATTATTACTTTTTCGATCCAGGAACGTATCTAAGGGAATTCATGGAGTCTGGATCCCCCCACATTTTAAAAAACTAAACATAAAAAAATTGTATATGAATCATATAAACAAATAAAAATAAAAATTGTACTTAAAATTATTTAGACTTCCCCCTAAAAACTATCTATGAGCTGTTTCACTGTATTAATTATGAAAATAATAAATATACAATTTAAAATCGGTATGTATTAAAAAAAGTTGAAAATCATATATTATGTATATATCACAGGTGTATTCATATACTCGTATATTTAATAATTTATTGGAAACTTAATATTAATAATAATAACATATTATATTGAACATTTAATATTTTAAAGAAAACATATGTTTTAAATCTTAACCTCAATTGACCTTTTGAATTCATAACTTTTTATGATAAAATAACATATAAAATGATGATTACTCTTTTACTTTTTTTTTTCAAGTGTATATGTTATGATTAAAAAAAAAAAAAAACCTGTAAGTATATATGTGTATTTTTTTCTTAGTTATCGAAGTGGCCATAGGCGAATATGGTACTGATGTACTTATGAAATTGTTTGATGCAACAAGAATAACGTACATAAATAACCGAAAAAAGTGTTATACAATTTTTGGTGGAGACCACCAAGCACCACTTGAAAATGGTGCGTTCCTTGATATTAACATTTTGTAACACAATCACATAGAATAGAATATTACTAAAATAGGTGCAATGATAATAATTTTCATACAAATCTATTCGCTTTTTAGACGCGTGCCAGAAAAACAATATCGATAACAAATTTTTACCATATAAAACCGAAATTTTAAATAAGCCACCGTTTTATATCCAGATCTATCATTTATTTTGGCGAAATATAATCATGTACAGACGTAACAAAGTAAGTACCTAAATTTGTTATGTTATCAAAAATATTCATTATTTCAAAACTTCATGTTGCTTTCTTGTACGCTCAAATATAGAGTGCGAGTCCATAATATTTAACCCATTTTAACTTAATCATATAAGCCTTATAGATAACGTTTATTCTTATTTTTAAAGATATTTATCTTATAAGTTTGAAACGAACTGCTACACGAAGAAACTTGCATAAGTAAAATTATATCTACACACATTTTTTTTCCAAATGTAAACTTAATAATGATGTATCTTTTATTTTTTATGTTTTAAACAATGATATTCACAGAGATACTCGAAAAAAAGGTAGATCAATTCCCACATTTTATACCAGGTCAAGAAATGCTTTTCATGAGCTATTTCACTTCTTATCTTACAGTTATAATGAACCTAAAAGTCGAATGCTTCGGTGCTGTAATAATATTTTTTATTTCAATTATGATTCTAAATCTAAAACTTCATAATTTATGTTTAACTTTTTAAAATATAATTAACTGTACATTTATTTTATTTTTTTTTGTAAATTTTTCAATATATCTATTTCTTATATTAATTAATCTGAAGTTAATCTATATTATTATAATATATGTAATTATTTGTACAATCTACGGTCTTTGGATATAAATAGATAAATATATAAATAATAATAATATAACGTTATTAACTGCCCATATTAAGTGAATTTTATCGGATTTCAATACAACGATAGGTTATAAATCAAAAGTCATAGCTGTCTTTATTGCATATATTATGTATCTAAATTCAATAAAAAGTTGTTTTGTTTTTAAGGACACCACACAAATAGGCATTTAATATAATTTCACAACATAAGTATTATATATATATTACATTTGATAAGTATCAATTAATTTATAAACTAAACTACTAATTTCGAAATAAGTTTTATAAATGAGTCTCATAAATACTTAAAATTATTCGATTTTATATATTATTTCTAGCAAATTTGACGATTTTTAGTCGGTAAAAATTTCATGTAAAATTATTCCTAGATATTTCGCGAGGTATACGTAGCTGTTAAAATTTAAAAAGGCATATCAATGTTAAATGTTTTATTTTATAGCCACAAAAACAAAGTGTTTACTTTATTTTTAAAAATTTACTAACTACTTATATATTTATTGATTATATGTTATTTTCCATAACTAGTCATACAATTTTAAAATTTTAACTATACTGTGTATACAGATTATGATACTATAAGACATTTATTGAGTTATATGTTATAGGTATTAAAACGAATACAAATAACTTAGTACAGATTGTTCATGTTATGTTATCTAAATGTACATAAATTAATATTAATGGTTAATTAGATTAAACTTTAGTGACAATATACGTATTTATATGAATCCATAGTTTAACCGTTGTGAATTGTTTTTATTACTCATTCACGCAAAAAAAAAAAATGTATACTGTGAATAAAAAATTTAATTTTTGCCGTTCACTGAGGATATTGTGACATTTTTTCAATTATATTTTTAATGATCAATTTTTATGTTGTAATAAAATTGCATAACTTCTTTAAGTCATTAAATTAAATTAAAACGTACCTATATTATATGATAGCAAAATATAAATTCAATTTGAATTCATAGAGTTATGTTGATTTTTTATTTTTGTATTGAAAAATAGATAAAACACTGTGTCCTTCAAAAAAAAAAAAAAAAAAAATGAGTGCTGGTAAATTTTTCAGTGTGACTAAAACCCTTAAGGCTCGATTACATTTGACGAATTTACTCATTGCTCGTCAACGAATGAAATCGTGCGAGACTGAACGTGTAACGCGACTTGTCCGATTATATTGAGCTATTAAATTTGTAATCTCGACCAGTCACTAGTCGCTTTCACACTAGCGATGTCTTCAGCTAGGGAGATTAAACAGACCACAGAGCGATTTAATTCGCCAGAGAGTTGAATAGTCAGCGAGTAGTGACAAAAGTAAGTTGGTCGTCAACTTTATTCGCTGGAGAGCAGCGAATATTCTAACACGTGGTGACTAAACGACTAGATGAAAATTACATAATCGAGAGGGTTTGATGGCAGCGACTAGTGATTAAAATCACCCATGTAATCTAGTCAAAAATTTATAGTAACACATAATATTGAGTTCAATGTGCGTATAATATTGTTTGTGATTAAATTCCTATAGGGTGTTGAAACAAACCTAATAATATATATATATATTTCATTAAATCTATGTATTTGATAATCCGCTTGTAGGAATGGTAGGTAACGTCTCCGTCACAAAACGTTATGGTTTGCCTGACCGTCGTATGATATCTGTAAAGTGTTTGAAACGAATTCACTCGAAAACGGCATCGAATACGAGAGAAAAAAACTTATCGCAAGACCAAAAATGCATCCCTCGCCTAGCTCAAAATCTTTAAAACGTCAGAAAACCGAGATATTACGTTGCGAAAAACAAACAGTTAATCTCGACCGTCCATTATAACGCGTCTTTTGAAATGTTTTCAGACCAACGCGCTGCTGCGGCTCGTCGTTCATCTCGTTGTAGCTCTCACAGTCAGTTACCTATACCGCGGAGTGGGCAACGATGCAGCACGAGTGCTTAACAACACGAAGTTCGTGTTCGGTACGAATTTGTTCTTGGCATACACCGGTCTGATGGCGGTCGTCGTTTCTTGTGAGTATATGATATACAGTTATTAAAGAGCCCTGAGTTATACGAATTCCTTCGGCCTGCGAACTCATATACTTATATATCCTACCTTATATTTGCTTGACTGCCGATATGATCACGTGTCCAGTCCCATTGGAGTACATAGTCTTGAAGAGGGAACACTTCAATGGTTGGTATACACTTTTTCCGTACATGATATCCGTATTGCTGATCGAAATACCGCTTCAGGTGAGTTCGCAAAACACGATGGTCAACACTGTATACACTTGGTTGGTCGCCGTTTCGAGATCCTTCCTTCGTCGGTTCCCAAATATAAAATTGCTGTTTTGTTTTTATTTTTCGTCCCAGATTTCGTGTTGTCTCGTCTACATCATACCGGCGTACATAATCACTGGTCAACCGTTGGAAATCATGAGATTCAGTTACTTTGCCGTTTTCCTAGTGGCCACTTCACTGACGTCTCAAAGCGCAGGATTCTTGTGCGGCACAACTATGCCGTTGAAGGTTTGTTTTCCCGGCTACGGGGTTGGCTCTACGATATACATATTTACACTATGATCGAAAATTGATTGTTATCACTTAATCAGCCTATGCCTATCCCAGTTAAAATCTGTCGGATTTCAAAATTTACGCCGACGACTTTTTTTGTGAAACCATTTTTGTTTCGAGTTAAGCTAATAAAAGTCTATATTGCATAGACTTCGCTATATAAATGAGTTAATAATTATCGTTATAATAATTTTTTTTTAAACTTTGACAGATGACGTTTCTCTTGAGTGTTTACACTTTCAGGCCGCCGGTTGTCATTTGCGCATCGCTATTGTTAATTTTGACCTTTTTTGTAAGACATTTGCGCATCATTCGATTTTTGGGTTATACATCATTTGCGCATTAGCCGTTTAAAAGGTCTTACGTCATTTGCGCATCAATATTATTGAACTATAGAATTTTAAAAAAGGTGTATACCCAAAAGTGCTAGTGATTTTCTAACTTTGATCTTGAAATTCATTCATCAACTTTCAAATATTGTACAGATATTTCTGTTTTAAAATATATTTTACGACGCATATGACAGAGAGAAATGGAGAGATTTTGTGAAGGCAGCGATGGCATTTATTTTCAATTTATTCAAATTATATTTATATTTGTACTTTATGACTGTAATGTGCCGACAAAAGTGTTCATTTTAATATGTGTATTTGTATAATTATTATGACTGAAATTCAATTTATTTTAATTATATGAGTTTATTTATTACATATGATTTATGGAAATCATTACATTTTCAATCAAAAACTATTTTTTATACAATTCTATTGTTCAACATGTTGGTGCGCATTTGATGTATGATAATTTGGTGAAGGTAAAACGGACAATGCGCAAACGATAATTAGCGCTGATGCGCAAATGATGTACGATATTTTGGCACAGGTAAACAGACGATGCGCAAATAATGATGTACGGCCCTTTCAGGCGTTTAAAAAATTTAAGGTTTAATCGTTAATTCTACTGCGTAATTGAAGTTAAGCGATGCCAAATGCCAATAAATACACCAGAAAAAAATGAGTTTTATGCAAGTATCTACTTAGTAAATTTCTGTTTCAGGTGTCTGTGTTTGTTGGACCAGTATCGTTGGCGCTCCTCTCCGTGTTTGGGTTTGCGATACGGTTACCGGACATACCTGTCATGTATGTGTGGCTGCATCATTTTAGTTTCGTTAGGGCGTCGTTCCAGAGTCTCTTGTACTCGCTGTACGGCTTCACCAGGGGAGTTTTACCGTGCTCCAATGAGTACTGCCACTACAAAAACCCAGTGAAATTCCTCACCGAAATGGCATTCAATCATTGTAATATTAACCCTGAACTGTTGTACGTGTGTTTCTTTTTTTTATGTACTTACGTGCTAACAATAACTGTCATATGGTACAAGCTGAACAAACGATAAAATCTTACTCGAAACCAAATCTGAAATAGGATTAACGAGTTCTTAGATACTAAATCTGTCACATCAATGTTTTTTCTGATGTGCATCGGTTATAATTATTATTTATGCATGAGTCATTTTTCAGCACAAGTTATTATTATATTGTATTTGGTCATAACTCATAATAATATAAACCATTCGATTACATATTGTTATTTATGTATATTGTGTATTTTTGATATTTTAAGATAAAATTATTAAATTAAAAACTCTTTTACAATCCATTTGAGTTAAAAATTCAAAACTTTCAATATATTAAACTCAAAAAATCAACTTATGTCTCTCAAAGTCCCAATATTTATACGTATGATAATCATACGTTATATAAAGATCTAAAAGTAATGCCAGTACAAAGTTATATTTTTCTATAAAATATTTCATGATTAGTAACTACTTAACTTTGTGTTGAAATACTTTCATCCTTTTTTTACATCGAAAAATTTTCTACAAAGCTTTATCGTGACACAACTGGTGTCATGATTTTTTTCTTAATGGACAAAATAATATTATAAGTATAAAATTAAAAACTAAAGTAAGAATATATACAAATAATTGTTAAATTACGTAGACTGTGTCACTAATGGATTAGGTGTAATCAAAAGTTTAATTTTTATATATTTTTACACTTTTAACGTTTGCTTATTGGTCTCTACAAAAAAGATAGTAAATACTTTAAAGAAGTAAAAAAAAAAAGTTAATTTGATTTCCCTTGCAATGTTTGCAAACTTCTTGTTGCTTCAATTACCAATGTATACAAAAAAAATTCACATTGTAAACGTGTTACTAAGAAATTGTGTTTTAAATTGTTTTAATATTACTATTTAAAATGTATAGAGTGATTTTTTTTTTTACCATAATGTTATATTTTACAATATACAATTAATTATTAGTTATGGTGTGGTATTATAATTTTTTTTCACACCACCTTTTACTGTTGTAATATTTAATTATAACAAAGCGTTAAAAATATTTCAAGAGTATTCAAATTGAGTGAAAAACTTACTTTGTTGTACGATTTCACGTTCATAACATTTACAGCACCACTGAAGTACTAGTCAAAAGTGCCAGTTACTAGAACTTTTCTCAAATACCAATGTATATGAAAATGATCCATATAAAATTATTTGTGTGGCTATTTATTTTGGGAGATGGACAATCGACCGACAACTATTTGGTCCGTAACAAAATCAAAATACCGATAACAATATATGTAATAATTAATAATTAAATTTAAATTATTAATTGGTGGAAATAAATAAGCCATTATTGTATTATAATTTTTTTATCTAATTGAAATATTTTATTGTGCGAGAATGAGCACTCAATTGATGCGCTACCTTTTTCCGACTGTGTACATTTAATTGAACCATTGAAGATACCTTGCAGTCACTGTGCGTATTTTTATAATATAGGTAAAATAGAAAAATATTGTGAAATTATCCTGTCACAAAAAGGCCGAGAAAAATTAGTAATGAAAGGTTATTTAATGGTAAAAGATAAAAGTAGAGATGATTCTTTTTATTGGAATTGTGAAAAAAAAGAAGTCTTATTTAAATGCAAAAAACGTACGTCCACAATTTTAATTGATAGAAGATATAAGTTGAGATCCAACAATGACATATATTATTGTCGGATTTTTGGTTGTCGGTCAATAGACCCAAAACTATTTGTTTTATTTTATTATACGTACCTATTATCACAAGTTCTGGTCACGTAGTGTAGAAATAATAAAATATGAAATTGCGCTAAGTATCCCGGATGTATTAAAAACCAAACGATGTTTCGTTGTAAGTACACTAATTTACTAACAATTTATATAAATTTACAGCACATTTTTTAACAAAAATAACAGAAATTTAAATCATTTACTTTAAATAACGTCCATAATAATTTATATCAACATTTATAAATAATAATACAAGTAGCTATAATTTAAATCGATTTATAACACGACTAAAATATTAGGCACTTTGAAACATTACATTAAAATACTGATAATTTATGCTTTGTGCTAATTATAAATTATAAATTTTGTTAATTGTTGAGAAACCAAATGTCTTTATTGCTCGTTCACAGTTAATTAACGTCGTTAGTAATATAAAGAGAACACAATTTTAGAGGTCTTCTTTTGGTGTTTCTGGAGCATCAAAAGGAGCAGTACTTCTGGTTCTTAAATAAAAATCACCTCTCGCCCTGATAATAATATAAAACAATAAAAATTATACGTGTGTTGTGTTAAATGTTAATCATTTGATTACTTATAAAAGTATATACTAAATATATTCAAAACTGAACATTTTAGACTATATATTTATGGTATACTTCAAACTTATCGTTGTTACACTATAGCTATTATTTAAGTTATCTTATATACTTAAACATAACGAATTATTTCAATTATCAATATTAATTTTCTATACACAATGAAAAACTAATTTTAAGCTATTTAAAGGCATTAGAATTTTATTTTTTAGCTTTTTTCAATAAATATTAATACAATTATTTGCTTGGTTAATAAGCAAGTACATTTAAAATGAAATTCCACATACATCATTTTTATGTATATTGAAAACAGAATGAAACTTCTTTTTATAGACATTTCTTTAACTTTATTAAATATTTAGGATAAAATAATTATTTTAATTATTTTAATAAAATTTAAAAAAATATTAATATAGACTTGAAATTTTTATTGATAATATATATTGTACTTAGTACTTATATGTATTATACAAATTTTAAAATATTTATTAACTTAAGTTAATAATAAATTTGGCCTATTTTATAAATATTAAATACTATAATAATAATCTATAATAAAACATGTTCAAAGTTTTAACTAAAATCGGTTAATCATAGTACAAGTATATGGTAAACACCCAATGGATCGATATTGTTTCCTAAGTTTTATCAACTATAGATCAAAACATGACACTATGCACAAATTATATCATGGATAGAGAGAGAGAAAGAAAGTGAGATGGAGGGAGATTTTGATGGCAGCGCTGGCCCTGAATGGACCGAAGTTAGGCGAAGAAAAATATGATAACCAACATATTTTTTATGTAGACACGGAAAACTTGAGATAAATTCAACGAATGCTTGAAAACCAACGTACATTCAATATCATTAAGGTTGGTATTGGTCTTATGTGTTTAAATAAAAAATATGTTCAGAATTAAGAAAGAATATCATGATTTAAAATCATAAAACTAACCATTGTAATTATGTTAATAAGTATTTAATTTTAAGATTTGTATTTTTTTTAAATATATTTGTACAAAATATTATTGGCCATATTTCTACTAACTATAATAATAATATAATCTATAACCAAATGCAATTATTTTAAAAAGCAAAATAATAATTGATTTTCGGGGTACAAAATTAAATGTATGTATTAGTCGGTACCCGTCGTTTTTCCCGAATCGAAATTCCCGAATGAACTTTTTGCCGAATAGTATTTTGCCAGAAGGTCCGAAAACCCGAAACCAATTTTCCTGAACACCTACCTTTTTCTCGACTGTTACTGTTCCCGAAATAAAAAAAATTTAAAAATATTGTTATTACTGGCGTATTTTCTATGTATTATATTTAATACCTATTGATATAACTTTTATTGAAAACTGTATAATATTTTTTCAGGTAGAAGAGACAAAGAAAAAACATATTTTTATGTATGAAATGTTATGTAAATGTGGTTTCCACTAACTTGGTTGAAGTGCCATGTCCCATCGGCGTTGTGATGTCTTTGTCGCATTTTTCTTCTTCGTAATCACTCCAGGATCGACACTTGACCCCCATCATAGAATTGGCATGGTACACCGAGTCTTCGTACAGCATGTATGCCCTAGAGTGGCTGCAACCGACTGCGTGCAAAAGATAATTGTCAGGTGAAATCAAAACAGCATAATCGTTGACTGGTACTATTATTATTCGTATTTCGGTATTTCACATTCGGGTGTTATGTGTTATTACAAATTTTATAATTCTAAAATTCTGTATGACCAATAAGTTAAAAATTGTCTTCCGGTATTTACTGCGTTAAGCTTTCTAATACATTATCATTTTAACATTATAAGACAATGCATATACTCACCAACTCCAATTATCCTTTCGATTTGCATACCATCGTAGCAACCCGATTGAGGCACAGTGCCGCCGTTCGGAAAGAAGTCTACATGACCTGCTGAGTGATAAATTCCCGTAGAACCACCGGATGTATGGATAATGTCCACGAATTGGGCGTCAGTTTTTTTCAGCCCTTTTTTCTGCAATTTTGCAAACTCAAAACCCGGTCCAGCTGGATCAAGACCTAAGATGAGACGTTATTTTCTAAATTCTCATTCGAATATCAACCACTGAATAGTCATATTCCTGCGCTTATTACTCACCCGTAATCCGGCCGATTTTTCCTGACTTCATCAGAGATCCACACACGCCGGCGATATGGGCTCCGAGACTGTGACCGATCAGATGTATGTTTTCTGGTTTGATTATACCGAGATTCACGATATTTTCCAACACCTTGGATAGTCTAGCACCTATTTTTGACGTCATCAACATCGGCAACATGTAATTCCGGTTTCCCGCTATGCCACCCCAATCCACGGTTATCACGTTATATCCTCCGACATTTATATAAGCTGTTTGAAAGATATCAAATATCTATGTATTATTTCCCATGCATTATATTATATTAGTGCATCGAGCCAGCCATGTTTAAACACATAGCCAGATTGATATGATGCATTTATGCAGCACAATAAAAATTAATATCAGTATATTAAATGTGCAGCGTGTCCGTATATATCGATAGTTAAATTTTTTTTTCTTTCATAATAACACATTTTACCTGTTTTGATACAAAACACACCATCCTCGTGTATGATAGAGTCGAGCCATCCATGTATGATCACTTTCAAAGGCAAATCCGGAATCCAATGTTCTAATATTTCATATTCGTGATTGAATCTTATTTTTATCGAATCATGATTACCAATATCCCTAAAATCAAAGACCGTAATTGATCTTAACTTCCAAGTTGATGTAAACATTTTTTTCATACTATAATATTATTGTTGTATTTTCGCTATTTACACCACATATACACTACCTAGATAAGAGGGCATTGTGTAATCTATATAATTTTGTACTTAAAATTTATTTAACATTTTATGAACTATAACTGATCGGTAAATTTTCAGGTATATTACGAAAATTAAAATTTATATGTGACACAAATACCATCTCCCTATAAATTACCTGCAGCTTCAATTTGATATTATAATATTTCATGTTTGGTATTTTATACTGTCCAAGTTAAAATCGCTCAACTTCTGATTTTGTTTTATTTTAAATTATAAACATTATTTATGAATACACTCTATGTTTAATGATGGTGTATTTACATACATTATATAGATTTTATTTATCTGAACCGAAAAAACTCTTAATCTACCTATTCTACGTACCAAAAAATTCGAACCTTCAATTTTTTACTATTACTAAAATTGTT
This sequence comes from Melanaphis sacchari, assembly GCF_002803265.2. NCBI lineage: Eukaryota > Metazoa > Arthropoda > Insecta > Hemiptera > Aphididae > Melanaphis > Melanaphis sacchari. The sequence continues at coordinate 26,327 of NW_020271284.1, read as the reverse complement.
ATCTTCAATCTTTATTAGAATTGCATTAAAACATATTGATATAGAGAGCATTCAGCGAGCTTATTCGATATAACAATCTAATCAATATTTTATTTTTTACTTTACTTTGCCACTGTATCAAACGTATATCAATAATTAAAATACTTTAATTAATAATAATAACAATGATTGTTTTGACACTGCGGTCGTAAATAAAATTGATATCTAAATTAATATTTTTGAGACTCAATGTGGCTGAAATTGGTCAATTATGTTATCATAATAAGTAATTAAATAATCTATCTATAGAGTATAAGATGCCATGCGTTTGTTTGAAAGAGTTTCGCTCAGTACCTATTATTACTAATACTATTATAAATATTATTACGATGCAGTGTTACATACGAGTTCCAGTATTGAATATCCACGTTTTGATCGTTGACGGATAACATTTGTATGTATTTTTGATCAAATCCATCCCATCTGATGACTGCTTTTTGTACAAAACGCATAACACTTCGTACGAAACATGCTAGAGCAAACATGCATACATAAAATACTAAGAAAATGTAATTTACAATATTTTAATATAGACCTTAAAGTTTTTTTAATACCACTGAATACTATAATTTATACTGTAGGAGTATAAATGTATGGTGCACGATGAATAAAAGGGGAAAAAGCCAAAATCACTACTTTTTTGAAAACGAAAATAACGCATCAATTTTTTTTGACTGCGTGGTAGCTTTTTATTGTTGACAGATAATTCAAAACAATAATTGAACATTGGTCAAATAAACTTATTCATATTTATTTTTATCCTAACATCATCCATACAAATTTAAACACGGTGAAATTCATATAGCACATAACATACCAACCAAATTGTATCTTAATATAAAAATTATATTATGAGAGTGTTTTTTTTTAAATCCAAAATTATATGAGTTCATAGAACGCAATATTACCGTCCATATATAAATACAATGTAGACAATGTAATACACTTAATGTGTCTAATGGTGTATCAATATTAATAAATTGTTCGATATAATTTTTTAAACACGGTTTTGGAAATTAAATATTGCATAGAAGTACAACAACCATTGACACTCTTTTATAATAGTTTCGCATGGGCCATTTACTTGTTTTCGTTATGTTATGTGGCCTCAAATATTAATAGGTATATATAAGTGAAAAAGGAAGGGAGTTGATTCAAAAAGCATAAAAATAATTAAAATTACACGATTTGATGTAATTTTTCCTATTTAATTTACCATTCAACTATTGAATCATTATAAATTATGAGAGTTTCGAACTTTATAACGTGGTGATTGGATTTATGCACACATTCCTATAGTTAGTCAGCGTGATTTTTAGTCTTATTATGGACTGGTGAAATCTTATGCCTCCTTCTATTAAAAACATAAATGACGACACTATAACTTTGTCATAATAATATAATATATACCCCACCAAAATCAAAAAAGTTAAAGGTAAATAATGTGACGACCACGTGTATTGATTACGATGTTTCGGAACGACAATAAAACCATACTATACCACCATAACGAATTTATTTTTTGGTCTTTTTTACCGATTTACCGTTATTCTGTTGAACTGCGAGCACTAGGATCGCCGTGGTGATGTTGAGCAGCAGCGTTCGGTGCATTTGACGAGGCGATAACTACAACTTGGTGATTGAAAACCCGATACGATACCATCTATGTCTGCGCGCGTAAAAAGCGATAGCTCTACGTAGTCCGAATTTCTGCACTTGGTCGGTTTCGTCGTTTCGAACATATGATTATTGTTTTCGACGTTAATTTTTTACGACAAAAAAAAATTAATTGTTTAACTTTTTGCCCCGCACGCTCATCGGCGTAGTACGATAATTACGGTTCGACGGTGTGTGTTACGGTATCACTGTTTTGCCAAACTTAACCGACAAAACAATGGGATAAAACACATTCAAACGATAAATTATTCCATTATTATTATTATTATTATTATAATTTTAATTATTATTGCAACACATTACGGCGAAATCAGTAGACACATATTCGGATTTTACGCGGTATGACACATTAGCGTGACGTTTGCGACGTATACGAGTAACGTTTAGTAGCGTGTATTTCACACATCGCCGCAACGCGCAGAACGATTGATGATAATATAATAATTACGACAATTATCGTTCTGTGGCATTTTCTGAACTAGAAACAATATAGAACAACACCGATACCGATGTACGGCATAATAATATGAAGTTCAGGCGGGATGCGATCGACGAAACATTCGGTTAATTTTCTTTTTTCGGTACGACCGTTTAACGCGCAATAGACGATAATATTATTATAACAGTATACTACTAATGTTAATGATATTATTCGTGTTCGTAGCACCGACGAAGTTTAAAAAAAAAAAAAAAGGTAAATATATTATGATAAAAATTTACTATAACGAACTGTGAAAACGAGTAGCGTCTGATTTTTGTAGTGTTGTGTCAGAGTCTTTGGCTTATCAACAATCCAATTATGGTTGCTGATCGTCGAGAAAATTATATTAATATTAAAACAATAGTTGCAATACATTAAAAATCATATGATCCGAGATAATTACTGTAACGCGCGTTCATCATCCAAATCGTTTCGGTTATGGCAATCGATACGTTCGTACAGTCGAGTCAATCTAGAGTCGATATACTATTATACATTACGTGTTATTGTAATTATTTTTTAAACTGGCTGACGATAGAATTATCATTTATAAATCACATTTAGTTTAAGCATATGAGTCGTTCGAACGGTTTCAATACATTTTGATAACGTACATAAATTAATAAGATTACTTCAATCAGGACCCCCTGTATGTTGTGATATACTGATAATTGATATAACTAAAACATATTATCTCGAAATGCCAAGGTAATATTTAGTATTTACGTACTTGACGAGGGATTTAAACGGAGTAAATCATCAAGGTATAATTTTTTTTTAATTTATCATTTCACTTCAAATCGCATAAACTATGGGTAAATAGTAATTAAAATACAATTAGCAATACAAATCGTATTAATTTCGTAAAATAATTAAAATATTTGGATTTATTTTTACCATAAATCATGAGATAATAACGCCATTGTTATTAAAATCTAGATATACGTATAATAAGTAATCATAAAGTATTACAATTAAATTAATTTTAATAATAAGTAATAACAAACTATAATCAATAAAGTTTTACTCAAATATTGGCACTCGATATCAACAGGAACGTTCATTAAACATTTAATGAATCGAAAAATTGATCGAAACATTCTCTGATTAGCTGCAGTCAGTGTACAAGAATCGACTGATCTATACCAGTGACGGTAGTTGCTACGGCGGCGGCGAAGGAAATATGTTCAATAGCGCTTGTCACACCGTAAATCTATACTATGGTCGCAGTCAGTGCTTTTAATGTTTCACTTAAAACAAAACTTGTGTCGTCCTAACTCTTTAAGCTCGATGGGATCTTATGGGAGAAAATTAACCAGCATATTCATTTGTTAGTACTTAATACGTTATGTCGCTCTAATTTTTAGCATAAGTATGTTTCGAAGTGCACTTCATGTATGTATTTTTTATTATTTTTTTTATGTTGAATATTTTTAGCTCGATGGTTGTTTGTCTTAATTGATAATCTATTAAAAACACTGGTATATATCTTTAATAATCGTTAAATATGATTGATACTTGTTAAAATAATATGCATGTTTATCCGTACCGTCATTGTAATTGCAGAGTGTGATTTTAAACGGAACGAGCGATTGCTTATCTTATACATCTGCACAAGGCGCACTTTTGTAGTACACATAAATATTTCGTTTTAATGTATAACATATTGCTCAAGACATATTTTACATTTGAAACTAGTGTATAGGATGGATCGCATAAATCAAAAGACATTTTATTCGTAGAGGGGAGGAAAGAGATTTCATTGAAAATAAATTACACGTTTTCCAAAGTTATTATAAGAGCTTCTTAAAACTAGACAGTTACTTTAGGCCTCTCTTATTAATGTTACGACTTATGAACACAATTTTCTAACTATTTATACATTCTAATAGTACCAACGTCTAATAAGAAATAATTAATACAATTTAATCGCTTAAATTAATCATAGCTATGACCGAATGACCGCTTTACAATAGTAAGCGTTTTTATGTCACAAGTAAAAAGTTTTCTTGAGTGATGTATTTATTTATTTTTAATGTGAATTTGTTGTACCTTATGATTTTTGTATATGGGATAATAATACCTAGTCAAATAATGAATGTAGGTCTACTATGAGGTCCTATCCAAACTTTGACAATGATTAATAACTTAGTGGAGCATATTGTAATATCTAAGGGTCAAAACTTCGTTTATTAATTGTTTTGAGTTGAAGAACTACAATTACAAATACATTATATTATATGAATAAAATTTATTTTGTATTTTTACTATATGTGCATGCAATAGAAAAATAATATATTTATTGCTTGTACCTACAGGTGATTAATATAACAAATTTTAAACTATGGACGTATCTGTGTAATGTTAATAATTATTTATAATATATTATGCAGTTATATAAGTATAAATAATCTTATAAAATACTAAAAGGTTTCGATTGACTTGTCTTCAAGTAGAAATCACCCCGAGCACTAAAAAATAACAACATTAAAAATTAGATTTATTGACAACAACAGGTACACAAAAAGTATATAAAATTAAAGTATTAAAAGTGATTTTTCATAGTAAAAAACATTAAATAGCTGTCATTAAGTAATTTTTTCGATTTTTACGTCTGATTGACATTTATTATATGTATATATTACATTATTTTATCCAAATTATTTAGAATTAAAATTTTTATTCAAACTCTTTATTTTCTAATAAAACAAAATAGATTATAAGTAGGTATGTAATATAATATTGCCATTCCGTAATATTTTTTTTCAAAAAATTAAGCCATTATTTGGAGGATTATTTTTATGTTTGTTACTATGGGTTTTTAGAACACGTGTTTCCGTACATGAGCCATAACTTTGTTATTAAGAACGCGGGTGGTTAGCCATCCGAGGATTAGCAATGTCGGACGGTGCTTGGCCGTAGTATTATTTAATATTTAATGTTTGGGGCCAAACACTATGCCATATTATGCCTCACTTCCTTTCGGTAACAATCGTGTTAAAATGTTTAACATTTCGCAGTGAAAAATAGTGTCATTGATTATTAATACAAATTTATTATATAATCAATGACAGTATCAATCATATTATTTATAGTCAAAAATAAATATATACAAGTGTGTTTAAAATTCTCACACAAAAAAAACTTTTTAGATGAATTAGGTTAAATATTAAAAATAAATTATTAGTGATTGTCTGACAGTTATCAAGGTGCATATTTACTTAATATTTTCCTCTGCGTCGTGTCCCATCATAATTTTAGTGTTGTTTTCACACTTGTTTGTTATAAAGTCTAACCACGAATTACATTGTGTCGCGATTAAAGATTTTCTATTGTACACAGAGTCCGCATAGAGTTCGTACGCTCTCGAATGACTGCAAATTACTGTAATCAATTCAATAATAGTTTAAAAATTGAAAAGTGTATTTTATGGTGACATGGTGTTATCTATGTGTATCTACGGTTATTTCGTCGACATTTAAAAGTATCATGAATTGTGATGCATACACATTTTATGTCATTACATGTGCACAGTTATGTAAATCTAAGAGATAAATGCGTTTATATATGATTTATTTTGTATAAATACCTAACATTAACCATTTTGCATAAGATTAAATTATTATATTTTATGGTGTAATAATTTCTTGGATTTGATAAATATATTTTTATATCAACTTAATTCAAATTAATTTGGCTATTACAGAAATAAATATTGATGTAAAATAAGTTGTTGTTATTTATAATTATAAATACTTCTGGAATTTATTATTTATTTTACTCAACATACAATTTAATAATTTTTATTTTGACTAAACAATATTAGTTTTTATTCTTCGATTGTGGATAGTGTAATGCTGCATATGATTAAATAAATTAATTATTGTTCGTTTATAACGTCTCTAATTAGTTCCTTAGAGTTGGTTTATATGTATGCACTTACAGAGTTTTAATTTTAAAATACTACATCCCGGTTGTGGTGCTATTCCGCCGTTTGGATAAAAATCGACGTGACCCAAACTATTCATATAACCAAGAGTCCCTGCAGACGTGTGTATCACGTCTACAAATTTTCCATCGTCTTTATTCAAGTGTTGTTTTTGCAAAGGAATAAACTGAAATCCCGGGCAGGCTGGATCCAGACCTATAAATTAAAGTGGTATAAAAAACAGTTACTTTTATATGCACGGTATATTTGAACTTAATTCATCGATTCGGTACCTGTACATACATTATGATAATACACGTGTCTATAGTATGAAAAAATGAATACAAGTATTAAATTTATGGTAACAATGAATAGGTATAATAAATAATGAACACTTGCTGCTACCAGTCTAGATCTACGTGTAAAATATTATATTTCACGAATAAAATAATCGTTAAAAACCAAAAAATAAACAACTATTATCATCATCAAACGTTGTAATGTACAACAATGTTTCTTGATCTTTGTATTATGGCGACGCACTATTAAAATATTTCATATTTTGTGACATAAATTTAAAAAAAATTATAAATAATGAGTAATATTTGATTTTAATAATTAATGTACAATTAAAAACAGCAAGTAAGCATTAATGTGTCGTGACACACTAGTTGAGAGACACTGACGTAAAGGATCAAATATATATTTTTCGTTTGTAAATTAAAAAACTCAAATTAACATTTATTTAGAAATATATATTTTAATTTGTATAGAATAAGTAACTTATACACTATACATATGGTATAGTCATGGTATTAAAATTTAAAATGCTTTTACATAATATTATTCATTTCTATACTGACTCACTAATATTGAATTTATTTTGAAGAACTAATTACAAAATATTCACATTTGATAAAAGCGATGGTTATAGGGTTTTTTTTTTTTTTTTACTAAAACAATTAATAACCAGAAAACGTTGAATAATATTTACTTCAATTTTATAATTGAGATCAAATATTTGGTTGCAATAACAAATTTCTAAATCATTATTTAATAGTATAGATTCAGTTTACTCACCGGTGATCCTGCCAATTTTCCCTGATTTAAAATAATAACCGCAAGACCCCATGACGTGAGCACCGAGACTATGGCCTAATAAGTGTATGTCCGACGGATGTGTCCCTGTGTGTGCGACCAAATTTTCAAAAAATTCGGCAATCACATAACCCACGGATAAGGTCAAAACAGCTGGTCTGCTATAGATAATATCTTCTGCTATATGGCTCCAATCCACCGTGATAATGTTGAACCCACCAGTGTCGACATAAGCTATAATATTACTTAAACATAATGTTAACATATTGCAAGCGTTTATATCGGTTAAGTATGTGTAGTTACGTAAAGCATAACGTTTTGTATTTTAGTTTGCTTGGTCATACTCTTAACAGTCATAGTCAATTCATAATTTGATTAATTGTGTTTTATCATTTATATTGTGGCTCTATCGGGATATTATAATAAGTCGTGCGTATAGGCTCGTTTTAACATACGACATACCAGTTTTAATGCAAAACACTCCAGTGAAATCATCATCTGACGCAAGCCATCCGTGTGTAATAACTTTTAAAGGGAGACCGTCAATCCAATAATCAAGTACACTTGATACTTTATCGAATGCAATATCTATTGGCTTATCATTTCCAAGATTACTATTTGAATAAATAAATAATCTTTTATCAATACATTATATACTTAAAAATAAAACAATGTTAATACCTCCTATTATATCCAAAACTAAATATTTTACAATTTATTGATAGATGATATTTTTCGAAAAAAAATGTATATAAGAATTAATAATGTATTATTTATTTAATATATCTAATCCAAAAATTATATCTTGTTATATTATTGCAATAACGAATTGGTCTTAATAAAATTCATTTGAAGAACTAAATGGTTTATAGTGTAAAGGTTATGTCATTTGAGATGTACAGTTTTTAAAATTAAATTAATTTATCATAGTTAGCATAACCAGTTAAAATGATTAAACTATGTTAATATGTGTGTAAAAAATGTACGTATAATTATAATAATGGTATTAATCAGATAACTTTAAAATTTTACAACTTTCAACTAGATTGAAAATATTTTACATTTTTCCAGTGCCTTATCGAGTACCTATGTACCTATTATTATAATAAAACAATGAAAATTAAAACGAGTATCTTATCCCATTTTTTAACAAATTTTCCAGTGAAACTTTGTATAATAACTATAATAACTAATAAAATAAGAATTAAGCAATATGTAATTTGAAAAACCTAAGAACTTAAATAATATTATAAATGTCATAACAAACAAAACTATAGAACTATAAATGAAAAAATAAGATTTTGAAATATTTTTCGTTTCATTCGGAAACTAAAATACGGGTACTTTATAAATGTGTTTAATTTTAAAGTTTTATTATATTTTTCAGATGGTTTTGTTGACTTTTTAATATGTACAACAAAATACAACTACGAAAAAGTGTGTGTTATACGTACGAGTTCCAATAGAAAAAAGTCAATTCGGATCCATTGACAAACTTTAGTTTAATTTCGTTTTCGGGATCATCGTCTATAATATCATTCCAAGTATCGCTATCATTTCGATCAAATAATATAAACTGAGCTAGAATTTGAGAATAATAATAATAACAAAAAAAAAAAAAAAAAAAATAAAAAAAAAAAAAAAAAATTTAAAAAAAAAAAAAAAAAAACCACAAAACGTTTTCTTTGGTTAATATAACAACGTATTAAAGATTTTTTATTCTATCTTCATACAATAGTATGTATTATCAAAAAAATAGTTTCGTTCAGATTGTGATCGATAGTAACGTGGATATCGCAACTCTTTATCGACATGTCAAGTCCGATTTGATATCCAGTACGCGTATTCTAATAGTTATACAAACCTTGATGGATCAACTGGAACACAAACAGTACTGTTACAGTGAGGACGTTCATGTTATTACCAAAACGAAAATGTACGGTACCAAGTATAGAATGTGAGTATAATATATACAAAGAACCGTTGTAGCTAAAATGCACGCTTGTTGATATATTGTTAACTATTTAAATTAGATTTACTCATAAACGTTTTCATATCTTCTGATTATTATTATTATTATTATTATTGTTTATCTGCAATGATCGTGTGTAACTTACCCATTTGCGTATGTCCGAATCGTCTCATTAGTTCTATTTACCAACCAATTAACCTGTATAATGACTGTTTCCAAAACCGACCAACTAAATAAATTATAAAAAACAGCCTAGATTTAATAACCTAACCTTGGAATACCTAGGTACTATATTGTTCAACTGCGAAACCTATATAATACATAGTCTAGTTAAGTGATAAATATTTTAAGCATGTGGTATATTGTGTTTGTTTAATCATTGATTTTCGTGAGTATATTTTACTAAATATGTTATATATATGTACCTAAAACGAATGTATACATAGGTAATCATATCATCGTAACTCATTATGTATAGTAAAAATAGTTGTTTTTTTTTTTTTTTAATGCACGACAACGTATAACAATTTGTAAAAGACCATTTAATGATTTTAATGACTTGTGCAAATTCAATACCTACATATTAAATAGTGTTATTAATTTTAATTCGAAAATATAGTTACGTATAGGTAGTAGGTACATGCCAAAATATTAGTTATACGAAAACATATTATAGTTAAATAAATAATACCTCATTATGATAATAGCTAAGTTATAAATACCCATTGCTATAGCTTCTAATTTGGAGTACACAATTTTGCTAAATTAAACTTATTAGTCGTCCCCTCGTTTGAGCTGTTTTAAGTGCATTTTTTTAAATACAAAAACTATGAGTCGTATTAACTGCTTAGATAGTTGTATATGATAAATTGATACTTACACTTTTCACTTATGATTTTGTAATAATCGGGATGCGATCCACTTTTGTGTGAACAATACTACACCTCTCCCTTTCATCTAAAATAAGAAATTGACTGTTGACGGTCATAAGGTCCGTGGTTACTTTTTGGATTATAATTGTGTGTAAAATTGATATGTAACATTATACATCATTTTTTTATTTTTTGAAAAAAATATTAACAGTAAAAAATAAAAATTGATTACAATATAGGAACGACAAATTTTTTCATATTATTTCTGTTTCGGTTATTATTGATTTTTGTTGCATAATCGATATATGTATTTGGCTAATTTCTGTATGTGTGGCGGTGTTATATAGAATAATATTTAATGTCACCTCAGCACATTTGCTTCGTAGGCTTGACCTACCTTAATAATAATATCTAACTTGCCAAAATTATTCCCACCTTTAAAATAAAATAAAATATACGACAGTCCCCATAGTTTTTTTTAATGAATTTAATTTTGAATATTTGGTAAACATATCCAGATCTTTATTATTGTTAATTAATTATAATGACACCATCGTAACACGCTAGTGTTATCAAAAAAGATTTTAAAAATTTTAAGTAAAACTCATAAAATCTAATGATATTTTAAATGCACTTAAATTAATTGAATTTGTAATTATACCAATATTGATTTAAATATTTTCTCTTTTTAAATATCATATGACAATATAGCCATACTTATATTTTTTCAATTTTTAATATAAAATGAGTTTTTTTTTTAATATTATATTTAAAACCAATTTTATTGATATAGTTGCAAGTATATATATTATATACTTTCTTTGAAAATTATTAAAGATAAAATACAATAAAAAAATACGTGGTTTCAATGAATAAAAATTTTACTTTCGTAGACGTGAGTTTTTAAATCATAATTGCGTTACAAAACGTTGTTTAAAATATTTAAACTAATGTATTTTATTTGATTACTAATATCGCTATAGCTATCCGTGAATTTTTCAGGCATGATTTTATGCTATAGCTCATAAATATATGTTAATATATTCTTTAAAATAATTGTGTTTCACAGAATTTTTGAAATTAATTGTAAGTAAGTAGGTACTCGTAAAATATTTTAAACTCAAATAAGACTAACCAGTGGTGTACGTAGGATTTTACAATATAGGAAGGAAGTTTTAAAACAAATAATTATTAAGTTGTAATAGACTCATTGACTTAAAAATAAAATAGTTGATTTTTTATTTCTTACTTAAAAATTAAGCATAAAATAATTAAAAAAATATATGAAAAAAATAAAATAACAACAAATATAAAAACCAAAATAATAGGCAATAAAATAAATTTTTTATTTAGTCCAGGCACAGAATATAACCAGGTCCAGGTTAGGATTGTTGGTAACATTAGTTGAGATGTTATCATAGATTATAGAACCTATCTATGGATTGGAGTTGTAATTACAGACTAAGATGTATATAATATCTTAGTCCGTGGTTATAATAAATAGATAAATACATGTTTTGAGATACTATATCGTGAGTAGATCTAAAAACAAAAATATTAATATGGGCATGGAGGGAGGGCTTCAGCCAGTTAGCCCCCCTCCCCCCTGCGTACACCTTTGAAACTGACTCAAACAATTGAGTAATGTAACCCTTCCACTGCTTGCAGGATGAATTAATTTATAATACAACCCGATATACTAGATAATTAACTAGATTTTTTGTTCACTATACGTATATCAACCAGTTGAATTTAATGCATTTATTCTTTGAGTATTTATGGTATAGTGTTTTTATATACTTTTTATACAGATTTAGGCAAATCGAATTGTTGGATTTAAACATCAAAGAATTAAAAAACTGAAATATAAATTATGTATTTTAAGTTAAAATGCACAAACATAGACTTATAAATTTAAAAAATGAACCAAATTGCTTGTTAGGGTCAACAGTATTAATTAGGCGCCATGGGTAATTATGATAAAATAAATATGTTTTAGAGTAAATAAAAAGTTTAATAAATAATAATAAACGAGTTGAAATTTAAGTATTGTTTATAAACTCAATAATTAATTGTTTAATTGTTTAATTTATACCTACTTAATTAAACACAATATGTATTTATTTTTAAAATATTTATGAATATAGTGGTATTTAATTTGGTGCATTTAAATAGTGAGTGCATATTTTGATATATGTTTATAATACACATAATGTATATGACAATACAAACATAAATATTTATTTATTGAAGAAAAAAACATTAAAACACACTAATAAAAAATATATTTTCCATTTAATTTTTTATTAACTCAAACTTTGTGAATTGCGTAGGTGGTAACACACATTGTGTAATGCTGAATTTGCTACGGCTCAGAGACGATTGAACAGCTTGAAATTTAGCTTCGGATTACAACTCAAATAGTAGTCAATACTTATAGGTATTTGAAACCCTATGATTGGGTAGACAGGTAAACGAAAAAATAGATCCTGCACCAAAAAATTAACAATTTACCTACATTTTATCATTTTTTTTTTTTTTTATTCACCTAATAGAAAACAATATATTATATATTATGTACATACAACTGTTGCGTTAAAAGTGGACACAGTAATAGTGTACAATCTTTGACACTAAATAAATAGGATAATTAAGTAGACTGTATAATAATAAAGATTTTGTTTATGTATTATAACAAATTGCAAGTTTAATTTTTTATTAATGACTACAAATAATGACTTATAATAATAATAATAGTAACAAACTGCTTGGTTGGCAATATATTCAATTCATAATACGAAAAAAAAAATAATAAATATAGCAAAAATAATGACTCAAAAAAAAAGGTTCAACAAGAAACAATTATATAATATATATATGCCTTAGAAGGCAATGATAATAACAATTTTTAGATAGCAGCCAGCTTATTTGAATTACAATAATCAATATACAGTCTCAAACGGCTTCAAATAATAATAACAATTATATAAGTTCTTTGATATATAAATATGTATAAAAAATTAGTTGTATGAGTTACAGATCACACAATAACCAAAGAAAAACACTTCCTTGGCCACAAATAACAATACCAATACATACACCAAGACTATATAGCTAATAATAAACCACATGCAATGTTAAATGCGCTGGTTCTAATAACAGACACAGACACGAAGTGTCAATGTTGCCCTATTGGCTATTACTGGTAAAAATGACTACCCTATACTAAGAATAATAACAATATAAATAAAATATAACACTTCAAGTAGCCGAACTGTAGTTACCAGACAATAGTGCAAGGATACCAGCGTCGATCACAGCAAAGGGCAAGAGTAATTAACAGGAAGACATTTGCTAAATGTTTTACACGAGGCTTTTCTTGTACTAATATATAATATGTATGCCACATAGATGTAGTCCACCGAACGGACAAAAAACTACAAAACATATAATATAAATAATATAACGACGATGATCAAAAAATGAGAAAAATAAGTAGGCACTTTCGCCACAGCTGATTAACGATAAAAACGTTTATGGCGTCACGTGTTAAAATGATCAAATTTTATTAATACTTGTGTATGTGTAAAAAATGTACCTATAACTATAATCTTTTTATAAATTATTCAATTTTCTAATTCAACAAATATCAAATAGATTAAAAATATTCTACGTTTTTCGAATGTCTTCTCAAGAACCTACTTAAGTATTTATTATAATAAAACAATGCAAGTTAAAACCAGTGTCTAAAGAGTTTTTGCATTAGCTCCGTATAAGATGTATTGTCAAAAAAATAATTTCATTCAGATTATGATCGACAGTAACATGGTTATCGCAACTCTTTACCGACACGTCAAGTCCGATTTGATATCCAGTACGTGTATTCTTATATATAATATACAAAGAGCCGCTGTAGATAAAATACGCGCTTGTTAATATATTGTTAATTATTTAAATTAGATTTACTCAAAAACGTTTTCATATTTTCTGATTTTTATTATTATTATTTATCTGCAATGATCGTGTGTAACTAACATATTTGCGTATGTCCGAGTCGTCTCATTAGTTCTATTTATCAACCAACCAATCTGCATAATAGCTTTTACCAAAATAGACCGATTAAACAAATAATTAAAAACAGTCTAAATTTATATATAATCTAACCTTGGAATACCCAGGTATTATATTGTTTAATTGCAAAACCCATATACCTAATATAGTCTAATAAAGTGATCAATGTTTTAAGCATGTGGCGTGTGTTTGTTTAGATAATTGATTTTTGTGAGTAAATTTTACTGTACGTGTTATGTATAAAATTAAATGTACCTAAAACAAATATATACGTAGGTAATCATATCATCGTAACTCGTTATGTAGTAAAATAGTTGGTTTTTTTTTTTTTTTTTTTTAATGCACGACAACGTATAACGATTTATAAAAGACCATCTAATAATTCTAATGACTTATATGCAAATTCAATAGCTATATAAATAGTGTTATGTATTGTAATCCGAAAATTTTAGTACATTTAGGACGTTTAGGTGATAGGTATATACCAGAATATTAGATTTACAAAAACAGTCTATAGTTGAATAAATAATACCCTATTTGGTCCATTATAATAATATCTTCGTTAAAATACCTATTGCTTTAGTTTTCAATTTGAAGTACACAATTTTTCTAGATTAAAATTATCAGTCGTTATCTCGTTTAACCAGTTTTAAGTATGTTTTTCTAAATACAAAAAGTGTGAGTCGTATGAACTGTATAATTAGTAATATAATATAATACCTACACTTTTCACTTCAGATTTTTGGTATTTTTAGGATATTTTGAATTGAACACTAAATTTTAGCAAGTAACCTCCAAAAATTAAATTTTTTATATTTTCACAGTACTTGTTTTTTATTGCCCTGCCAGTACTTCGTAAAAAATTTATCGCCCCGTCATAAATAAAAAAAAAAACAATACAATAAATACAAAAATATTTCAATATTTAATATTATTAAAAATAGTATAAAAGTATAAAATTCAAATTTAAAAAATGTATTATAATTATAAATTAAAAATTAAGTGTGTTAAATTACAATGGAGACCAGAACTCAGAAATATCATTTAAAATAGCTTGAAATGCATCTTGTTCCCCGAGACGTGTTCTACACATAAATTCAGCCAAATAGGACTTCAAAAAATTTCTATCAGTTCCACGGCGCTTTTTATTATCCCACTTTACAGAACCCCATAACCTCTCGATATTTTGGGCGTGTGCTCCTGTGTACGTATTAACAAAATTATAAGTATGGTTAACGGTATTATGTTTGAATCTCGCTTGCTGCAAATTATTATAGGCTTTCCAAGAATCTGACATAATTATTGAATCTGGTTTTATATACTTTTGTATTATAGGTAACAATATTTTCTCCGATCGATCAGGTATACTAATTATAAAACACGCGTTGGTTTCCCGACATATTCCACCGAAAATCCATTGCTATGGCAGAATACGTCCAGCATTATTTTTTCTACGCACAAATAAACTTTCATCTATTTCGACAAAAAGACCGGGGCCACCAATTTCTTATTAATTATTTTCTAACTTAATTATTACCAAAATATTTCCTAAAATAAATTATCTATCACGAGTAAAACACGAAAATTGTATACGGCAGAGCGATAACAAACAAGAGTGGCGGGGTGATAAATAAATTTTTTATGGGGTACTGGCGGAGCGATAACAAATAAGTACCATTTTCTCTGCTTCGGTTACTATAAAATCAAAAACAATATTTCTGATTATAATAATCGTACGGTTTTAATCGATTTTTGTTACAAATTTAGTAGACGTATCCAGATATTTATTATTATTAATTAATCATAATGACACCATAGTAACATTGGCTAGTGTTTTTAAAAAAGTTTTAAAAATGACAAGTGTAACTTATGAAGTCAAATTATATTTAATATTTTAGATAATATGTTACGGTCAAAGTGTATAATTCGGGAGAATTATAATCTGAGATTCGGTAGAACGATTGAGAATACACATTCAGGTACACTTTTTTTCAGACTCCAAAAATCAATACAACGTTTGGGAAACAAATTATTTTTTAAATAATACTAGGTACCTATATTTAGGTATCAACGTTTAGGTGCAAATTTTTTACTTTTAAACTCTTACACTTTATTTTTAGAACCTATTAGAGTTACCCAGGAGACTCCGCGAGGAGGTTGACTCTTAATAATCTTCCATAAATGTTTATTTTATTTTTTATCATTAATTATTTTATTTTATATATGATAACAATTACGTATAAGTTCGTTGTCACATATACTACGATAATACTCATAGAATACCTACCTAATCAAAATAATATAAGTAATTAATATTAATTGGTTTGGAAATAAAATATAGCACTACTGTAGATCACGTGTTTATAAAGTGTACCCAAACATGTCTTGTATAATTTGTGTATTGTGTACCCAAACGTTCTCTGATTTACCAGGTAAAATTATAAAATACCTTTTATTTTATGTGTCCAAACGCTGTGTCTATTTGTACCCAAACATGTTGGCTTTTTAGTCAATATGTCTAAACGTTAAGCGGTCCTGTAGATATATTATATAGAATTTCAGATCAGTTGAAGTTACACCATTTAAGGAAACAATTGTATTTTTACACATATTATTATTTTGATTTTTGAATATTCTTAAAACTTTTATTTTTTTAATATTTAAAATGGTTGATTTAAAATTTTATGAAAAATTTAATATTCTTTTGAGTAAAAAAAAATTTGAATAATATATTTTTAAGTAAAGTAAAATACAACGAAGTATTAGAAGAAGTTAAACTGTTAAAAAGTGGAGCAAAATTAAAACCAAATGATTATAAATTATTGGAGCGCTATAATATAATAAATACATGTAATATATTAATAAATTGATTGTACCGATAACTGATTCAAATACTACCAAATATAATGTTTATAACGAAGAGTTGTATAAAATAATTCATGACGTTCATTTGCTAATTGAACATGAGGAAGAAACCTAATGGAAAATGAACTGAACGCGAAATATAAAAATATTACAAAGGAATGTTTAATGATATTTAAAAAATCTAAGTAAATTAATTTTAGCATTTCACTTAGAATCTAAGTGAATTATGTCAGAGAAAAGGTAAAACTTTGAAAAAAAGGACTAGTTGTTAAGCCAATCATTTCTTTAAAAATTAATACTCGTTGTCAAGTAGATTTGATTGACATTCAAGCTCAACCTGATTGAAATTATCAATTTACTTTAGTTTATTATAGTATTTTTGATTTTCAGGTTAAAATGTAAAAATATTATCGGTGTAAGAAAACTCCTACACATTTAATGATGATAAAGATAAAAAGGTTATTCGTGTAGGAGTTTACATTTGACCGTCCGGGCATTGTACTACAACGTCCGATTATACACTGACAGTAACAAATATATTTAAATGAATTGACTTTATAATTAAACTAATATTTATTTAAAGGGTTTCTCTTTTTTACATGTCAAATAGCTATATACTAATATATATTTTTTTAATTATTATAAAAAATGAGTTTTTTTTTTTTTTTCATTAAAATCAAACCCGATTTTATTGATACAGTTGCACGTGTTATATCGATACTTTCATTGTAAATGTCCGCACTGTAATGCGTTTAAATTAAAAAATGAGCCAGTTGGCGTACGTTGCGCGTTAGAAAAAGTGTAATTATCGGAAATTGAAACACCAACTGAACCATTGAAAAGTTTACTTATCGGTACGAATCCAGATTCAGTTGTGATAGAGATGTAATTTAAAATTTATTAGTAAAAATATAATAAATTCAAAAAAAGAATATTTGGTGTATGTTTATTTTTTAGGCCGCCATCGTTCCCAGTGCTCTATTCTTCTTTCAGTTATATCCCAGTACATCACACTCCAACACACTTAACAATAACTTAGTTCTTTTTTAATAGACTGCCAAAATATTTATTAGAAATAATTTATACGGCAGAATAACGTTTGCTGAGTCAGCTAGTTTATTATAATAATATTCATTATTTGTTTTAAAGCTAAAGCACATTAACATTAGAATTTTAGGTTTTATTTCAATTCAAAATTAAAAACCTTTACATATTTATGCATATCTATTTATATAATGTTTATACTATTGATGTTTGAAATCATTTATTTTGTGATTTATCTATTTCTGATTAATGCAATAAAAATATGAAATATATTACAAATTAATACTATAAGGACTGGATCCTTTGGTCTTCAAGTAGAAATCACCTCTAGCACTAAAAATAAGAACGGTATAATTTATTAATCAGAAAAAATACACTTACATAAATATATTAACATAAGAAATAAATACCACTATTAACCATTTACTAAAGACACTTTTCGATATTCATTTTTATAAACAAACATAAATGAGAGTAGATAAAGAAACAAAATTGAACTGTTGACCATAAACTATTATTTAAATTCATTATCAATCTACCTGTGTGATGTGTTGTGCCCCATAAATTCACGAATGTTGTTTTCGCATTTGTCGTGTTTAAAATCTATCCATGAAGGACATTTTACAGCAACTAATGACTTCATATGGTACACAGAGTCTGCATAAAGTTCATATGATCTTGAATGGCTGCAATGTACTGCAAATAATTAAATATTTTATAAGAGCACAATAGCTAATTAATTGATCAGTTACGCCACACTATTTTATCATGTGAATAATTAAATTTGTTCTATTAATTTGTTAATTCGATGATATTTATTATACGTTTGAATAGATCATACGATTGTTATAATAATTAAGTTATCTACCTATTTTAAATTCAGGTAATTTTAGTTAATTTATCACTGAGAACGACCAATATAAAACTAATGAAATATACCTCTGCCAGGTAGAAATTATCAGTTATAAAATTAATAATTATAAAAATAACCCAAATAATATTGTTATCAGGCTTGTATTATGTGGTACATATGATTGAGCCACAACTCAATTGTTTCAAATTGAAAACAGTTTCTATGTTACTTTATGCCGCAATAATACTTATTCAATGGTTCAATGATTTTTGATAGAATAATTTCATCTGGATGCAATACAAAAAACAAACGTCTATTACTAGATGTATAAAAAGTACCTTGATATTACGTATATATCAATCATATATTTTATACCTACCAACCTTATTAACCTTTTTAGATTGACAGAATACTTACTGAAATCTAGTAAATCGAAAAATGAATAGCATCCCGGTTGAGGAGGTGAACCAGAATTGGGAAAGAAGTCGGCGTGGCCTATACTTTCAAAGAAGCCCATGAACCCTCCTGAAGTATGAATAATGTCGACAAATTGGGCATCTTTTTTGTTCAAGTATGGTAAATGAACAGCTACAATCTCGTATCCAGGTTTGGCCGGATCTAAACCTATAGTACATAATTACATTTTACATAATTTTATAAGCACGCGTCACAATATACATAGGTATTATTATGATTTAATTAAAGACTTTCATAAATATAAAATAGTTAATTTACATTTTGTTGTAGGATCAAATGTTATTCAAATATTTTTAAATTTTCATTAATGATAATACAGAACACGTGATAGATATTTATCTAATATTTATTATAAATTATGGACTAAAAACCCATTCACAATCTACAAAATGATGTGTCATATTATTATTTTTAATTTCAATTGTTATCAGGTATTAATTTCAGGTCATCAAAATTGAATTTGCATCATAAAGATTAGGGGAAAATATTTAAAATATAAACGCAAAACGCAAAACTTTGATGTGTAGCTTTGAAAAAAAAAAATAAAAATATATTTTTGAAATTGAACCCGGATCAACCGATAGTTTTCTTAGTTTTAAATATAGGTAATATTTTTTGTTTTAATTACATTGCAAATTTATGTTTTCATTTTTAATTGTTCATTTTAATTTTAAAACACCAGCAATTTAGGTATTATATTATGATTTCATTTTAGCAATAAGCATGTATACAAGACACGTATGCAACATTCATGTTAGTATGTCCAAAGTGCTCACCGGTAATCCTGCCGATTTTTCCAGATTTAAAATAAGAACCACACGATCCTACAACGTGGGCTCCGAGACTGTGACCTATTAAATGTATATCCGACGATTCTATTCCTGTGACACCAACCAAACGGTCTAAAAATTTAGCAACCGTAGAACCAATGGCTCTGGTCAAGATTGCGGGAACTGGGTACTTAGGATCTTTTGCAATACTACTCCAATCCACTGAGATTACATTGAACCCGCCGACATCGATATATGCTAATATAGTTTGACATTGAATAAAATATTATTCGTCGAGATCAAGTAAAGTAGGATTTTATTTAATTATCAGAATAATATTAGTTGTTTTATATTATACCGTTTCTAATGATAAATACCCCATCGTTATTTTTATCCGATGAAAGCCATCCATGAGTAATAACTTTTAAAGGTAAATCTTTTATCCAGTAATCAAGTATACTACTTTCGTTACCACATCCAATTGGAATCTTTTTACTATTTCCAAGATTTCTGTTTAAACATTAAAAAAAAACATTATTTAAAAATTAAAAATATTTTTTATAGTGATATGAATACTGTACATTATTTGTCATTTGTGTAATAGAAATACAAGCAATAACACAAATTTTAAAAAATGAATTAAAATTTAACATTTAGTTAATCACAAACTATATATTGTAAAAAATAAAATACAATCTTAAAAGTCTGAGCAAATATTAATAATTCTTTGAATTTTTATGTATTATATCAACGTATTACGTGTCGAAACGGAACCGGCCGCCGTAATATTTTTACATCGTACGATGTCGCGTTAAAACCCACACATGTAAAATCCGTTTTTTTTGCTCTAATAGTAAAAGAGTGTTTTATTGTAACCTTGTTGGCCATAAGGGTTAATTATTATTAAACGTGTATACTTTTTGTGGCGTTTATTGCCATGAAAGGACTTTTTATACTTATTATTATTGTTTCAATATGTCGCGCCGCAAATCATTGTGTATTTTTATATTATTGGTTGTAAAACGTCACATCTACCCGTCCGTTTATTTACTATTACATATTTCGTGGGCGCAAATCATTGTGGTTTTTTTATTACTATGAACTATTGTGTATTGTATGTGCATTTGTCAACTTTATTATATAGACACAATTAGAAAACTGACCAGCAGGGTACCGACAAAATTGTGAGTTTTATACATTTATTTTTTTTTTCAATTTTAATATTTACGTATACCTATATTTATTTTATATTCTTCTTACTTGTTATCATGGAGATGCCGTAATTTGATTTCTGTCATTCCCTTTATTACTTAATATACTTTTTTAATTATTAAACAAATTGATAGTATTACTAGTTTATTTATTATTAATAAGATTATCTATACGTACACGCTCACACATATACTCATAACAACTCATACATTTATAACACACTTGTAGTTTATCAGTACTTGCCCGATGATCTCTATCACTGCTGATTGAGCTACATACATTTACACATTTAAATTCGGTCGACGTAGAACTAGTGAACTAAGTATTAGAATATTAGACGAATAGATGTGCATAATCATTTTATTAACCCCTCACCCTCATCCAGTACAATGATGCTTATAAATTAAAATAATAATAATCTATGCGCAGGTACCTTATAACAGTACGTAACACAGTACAGTAAAACCTCTCTATAACGGAATCGTTTGGGACCAATATTTTTTCCGTTATAAAGAGTTTTCCGTCATAGAGAGGTAGGAAATTATATATTATTTACACCGGGACTATTGACATTTTCCGTTATAAGGAGGATTCCGTTTAATAGAGGATCCGTTATAGAGAGGTTTTACTGTATATATTAACTATTTATACTACGATTACCTAAAAATATTGGACAAAGCTATTATATTTATAAAATCGTTATTATTTTACATAAATTTAAAAGTATTATTCAAAATTATTACTCGATTTTATCTATAAGACAATAATATTACATACGAATTGGAATAGAAAATCTTCAATCTGGTTTCATCGATAGACTGTGGTTGTTCAATATCTTCTTGATCAGAACTGTTAAGATCATCCGAAGTAATTCCACCTTTTTGATTAGATGCTTTTATATGAACTAGAATTCAAAAAAGATTTCTTTAAAAAACTGAATTGTAATTATTTATCATGTAATATGTATCTCTCGAATAATCCTGTTAAATAGGTATACATGTCTGATTAAATAGTTATACAACAGTTAATAATATAATATTCTAAAAGCCATACAAACCCTTAACTATATGGATAGCAAACAGCATGAATATTGTTAGGTAGATGCTCATTTTGAATTCAATTGCAAATGCACAACATTGGCCTGACTATTATGATGCAAAACTCGTCACAGAAGAGTGATTTTTAATATTTTATTAATTGTACAATTTTGTTTACCGAAAAAACCTTTTTTTCGATAAATAAATTTAATTGACGTGTTTGTATATGAATGAATCATTATGCTTGTCACCAGTCAGCTACCTTCATAAATTATTGTTGTCAATCGGCTAGCTGAAAATATTGTGTAAAAGTTTCCTAATCCTGGAATATTTTAGAAAACGAATTTCATAGAGATAACAGGTGAAGATTACCATAAAATAACACGTATGATATTTTATGGACGCTAGATGACAACTGATTTATTACATAAATATTTTATGTGTGTGTATATATAATATATATATATATATAAATATATATAAATAAATAATAATAAATTAACCTATGAATAATTAATAATTTTCTATACATAATTTCATTTTCAAAACATTAACTATTTATTATTTAGATTAATTTTATAATACGAAGTTGTTCAAAATTTTCTACAATCCGTCGGTCTTGACCGACTAATTAATAATTTCAAATAATATAAAAAAATAAAAATATTATAATAAATTCGTTGTCAAGTAGGTATCAAACTTAAAACTTTTATTTTTATTTTTCGAGGGAATTATTTTGTAACAGAAAATAGAAAACAGCAAAAATTCTCAATATTCTACCGTAGTAGAACTATATTTTTTTCATCACAAGAGTTCTCTTAATTTTTTAATTACCATAACCCCTTAATCACCGAACTAATAAGAACAGCCAATTAAAATATCTATAAATGTTGGACGATAGTTATATTTATAAGTGGATTTTATTGGATAAACAATGGCACATTGGCAAATAGCACATTGCACATGGCATTAATAACTGTGATTTGTTTCAATTTGATGCAATACGAGACGTGCCAATATTGATATTTGATATTATCATAGTTGAAATGTTTTCAGTTTTCTATGATTATGTAGTGCTGTTTGTATCATTAGACCAACAGTTATTCAATTTTCAATACACTTGAGTTGTCAAGAATACCAGATTACTTATTCTTGTACATCGAGGTTGACACCGATCGAAGAACAAATCACACAAATCATGAAGATGGTTATGTGAAATTTTATTTAATTAAGTTTTAATTTTCTCTCTTGTGCTGTCGACAACGACAGTAATGCACTACTACGCGTAGTTTACGGCGACCATAAACGTTACTGTAATCACGTGAAAACATGACGGCCATCAGCATTAAGAATTTAAGCAACACGAAGAGTTACCATATCTAGCCACCTTTTTAATATTTGACCACCGTATAAATGTGTGTTCTTAATGTTATATACGTATTGTATAATATACTCGTACACGACTACACTTATTTGTTGTTATGAAACATCTCTATTATTTTACTATTACTATGATTCGGTGCTATATAAAAAAAAAAATTGTAACCCTTCATCTAACCATATGGCAACTACAATAAATAAATGAAAAATAAATAAAAATTTGTCATATATTCATTTTACATATTAAATCATGTTATACGATATTGCACAATTGGAAATCTATACTTTATCTAACGAGTACGACGCTAATTCTGCGCATTCCTATGCGACACTGAGCAGTGACTCAGCTATCAAGATTAATTCTGAAAATTATAAATTAAATATCTGGGGCATAGAATATTATTTTTAGGTTTATATTGTTTGCAATCATTTTTGAACTATTTTAACACACGATTGATTATTTTATCGTTATGTGTGTCTTAAAATGTAAGAAAATTATACATCTATTGACTCTTGGCCTAATTTAACAAAAATATTTAGAAAAATTACCAATTAATACTTATATTTTGACAATGATATTAAATCAACCTCATCGATTAAATATGACAAATGATTTATGAAACGTTAGAAAATGTTCAACAGTTTAATCTTGTAGATCCTGTTTATTATACTCCGTTATCATGGTTCAATAATAACAATATATTTTATATACTACTTAAATTTCAGTTTAAAAATTTAAAAATTATAAATTTTCTGAATTATAATTTTTTATATTTGCAACATCATAGTCCATGTTTTATAGTGATGTTAGTGGTAGACAGGATATGCGTCACTTCCGAAAATTGAACTGAACAACTGGTGAGTACAATATGAACGCAAGAGTCAAGTTGCGAAGTGATTATTTAATAAATATTAATCGTACTTATATATAAAATTATGCTCAAGGTCCCAGATGTTATTTATACTATCTGTGTACCAATAGTAATAAAAAGATAGGTAAACATAAAAATGAGAAATGATCAATCATAAAGCTGTTACCTAGTAAATGTAGGTGGATATATTTGTTAAACATGTGGACGTACGTTTGTTTTATTCGTCGATATTTGTATGAGTAATTTTATTGACTATAAAAATCATAAAGGTATTTTTCAGTTTAAAATATTAAAATTGAAAACTTCACTGTGGACTAATTAAATAACACACTAATGTTTTGCTTAAATACTATATTATATAATATGTAGTTATAAGTATAGGTGTTCCACGCATATATTGAATATCATGAAAGGCTGTAGAATCCCAAAAAAATAGGGAAAAAAATATGTTTTAGTTTTTTTTTTTTTTATGTCAGAACGTATAACTACTAAGGAATTTTAAAATATTTGGACTGTATTATCGGTTAAAGAAAAAAGCATTAACTGTATAAATCCAAATTTGTAATACACGCAATCTATATATAGGTTATTTTTTCTTTTAGATGATAAATAATTTTTGACATAGTATGTATTTGTTTGTATTTGATGCCTAGGAGCAGTTAAAATGTTCCAACTTTGATGAAGATTTTTAATATAAAATTAAATCTCTAATTATTACTTTGCTTCTTTTTTTAGGAGGAGTGGTAAAAATTAAAAAGTAAAAAATTCCCAGTTCAAAAAATCTTGAAATTATAGTACAACATTTGTTATAAATTATTCTTGTCGCAACAAATATTATATTTATAACACCGTTTTTTACGTATGACTGTATGAACGTTTTGTGCACATATTATACAATTTAGTAGATATTTATGATAAAAATAAATACTTGTCTTCCAAATTTGTTTAATAGTATAAGTGTATTGATAGTTAATACTTACTTAAGTAACGCAGAATATTCTAAAAAAAAAATTTTCATCATTTTTTCATCTTTACTAGCACTACTATTATAAGTTTTATTATGAGTTAAGTACCACTCGATTTCATTGTGAAGAGAACTTCCGCACGAAATATCAATAATGTAGGTACTTATTATTAAATATTAAAGCATGTCCGCCCGACTTGTGTAATTGGCGATATTGGTCAATATACATGGAAATTCATTAAGTCGCACTGCTAGAACAAGACTGCCACAACTCAAAATTCATGAATTTTGAGTTATGACTACTTTGAATAGAGAAAATAGTCTATAAATGCAAGAACGCACATATCTAATATAATTTTTATTTAGCCAATTATAGAGATGTGTCAGTATTGAATTATTTAAATGTTAGTTAATTTTCAATGCAAGAGAGCCATATTCACTTTATGGCAGTATACTTATTTTAATTTATCCAAATTATCACTGAAGTCAAAATTCAAGTGACTGCCTTATTTCGACTTGCGGCGTTCTTGCACTGAATAAAACTAATTATCGTGTGTATGTTGATGGAAAACAGCAATATTTAGAGTTGTGGCAGTATTGCATTTATAATTTGTCATAGTGCAGCCACAACACAAAATATGACTGTATTGTATTTATTAATAGAATAGCTTTCGTTTGCGCCAGCAATACGTAACTGAACGAAGTGGCTACCAGA
>NW_020271283.1:0-15653 GCF_002803265.2 Melanaphis sacchari | reverse complement strand
CTATCATCTCCATTAAAAATATTATCTTTGAATAAACATAAATAAATAATTTTGATAAAATAATTATGATAAAACAAATTATAAATAACAATTACTATGGCAAAATAGTTTTAAGCACCAGTCAGAAATTATCCAAACAAAAAAAACTGTTACAGACCTGTACTTTCAGTGTGATCCTCAAATATACCCAATCATTTAAAAATTGCTGCAAATATTTATTACCTTACCAATTTGCATATTTTTGTTAATTGTTAAATGTGTTATATTTTTACCTTGATCCCCCCTGAAAAAAATCATCAATACTATTTTCAAGTTCAGGGACAATTACATATAACTAAAAGAAATGTATGTTATTTTGTAATTTGGACACCTAAAGGTAAATAATATTATTCTAAATTTATTAGTACCTATAAGATTTGTTAATATTTTAAAATCATACATTAGGTATGTCTGTGGATAAAATTCATCGTGATGATGAATTTTGGAATGAAAAAAATGGAAACACAATTAGCAGAGTTTTACTTGAATCATTTATTACCTGAAATAATTGATCCAAAATTTTCTCCCGGCAATTAACATGTTTTGTTATGTGAAATTGTAAAATTGTAAAAAATAAAACAATTAAACTACTATAACTGTTTGTCGTCAATTTCTTTTTTGGTAATTTTTTGCATTATTACTTATATAAGTACTAGGTAAGTAATAGTAAATAGATATACGGTATTCAGTATATTATTGTATAATAATTACTAAATTCAACAATATAGGGAAAATAAATTGTATTTTATGTACAGTTTAATATTTATACACATCCCACATTTATTTTATATACATAAATGCTATATTATAATATTATACTCGTATAGTCGTATATACCTAATTATTTTCATAATATTATTTACGTAATTACATTTCGTTTTAATGACCAGCCGTCGAAAAACCAGATAAGAAGTAAACAATGAATAATTGTGCATTGATGCGGGTAGCGGGTGACGGTTGAGGAGTGTACACACACTAATAATCATTTACTACACACACAAAGACGAGCAGTGACTGCAAGAAACAATATAATTGCCTAAACACAACTCCTTAAAAATGACACGTTTGCAGGGGCCTTAACATAAATAGATTACAATTTTATTTTTTTAATATAAAATTCAATATTAAATTCACAACATATAAATTAATACCATTAGATTCAGGATAATAAATAGTTTTAAAATGATTTTTGTATAACATTATTTATAGGATAAACACTTTACAATTTTTTTTTTTTTTTTTTTTTTCACAGTTCGTGTGTCACAGCCAACCGATACACACGTGTGTTACCGTCAGTCGCTTATCGCATTTTTAGCTTCCGATAGCAACTACGAGAACTTCACCGCAATAAAGAAGGTATGCTCTTTAATTACGGCCCCCCTTAACCAATTAGTCATAGCACTCACGTGATCATCCGACATGTCGGATGACCCTGATATCAACCCCCCTCTTTCCAAACCAAAATCACCACAGCCAACTACTCAAAAAACTTTCGCCGAAACCACCGCAAATGTCTCCTTCCCGAAAAAAGACCAAGCTATAATTTTCAACACTATCCAAGATGTACCACAGATAGAATACATTAAAGCTTTTAGCTCACTTACGCCATCAAACAATATAAAATTCGCATCTAGAGTGTCGAACAATAGGTTCTGTATATACTTCGCAAACAAAAACATCGTCGAGCAAATCATAGCAAAACAACATTACATAACAATAAACAACACCGAAATACCATATCGCCGCCTAATCAACCCAGCTAAGCGCATAATACTGTCCAATGTCCAACCGATAATCCCACACGACATAATTGCTAAAGCAATTAACAATCTGTCAATTACAATGCTATCACCGATTACATTCATGAAGGCCGGTTTTTCTAACGATGAGTTCGGTCACATAGGCAGTTTCAGGCGACAACTATATATACACCCTGAGCACAGTGATAAAATTCCAAGCTCGATTTTATTATAATTCGATCAAACGGAATATCGTATACTTCTATCCGATGACACTGTGACATGCTTTTCGTGCAAACAAACGGGCCACACTTCAAACCACTGTAAAAACACACCAGAATATAATGCCGCACCAACTCATGACAACGACCCTAAAAATATCATGGACACCAACGATCAGACAACCCAAAACACTGATAGCTCCCCAACCGCCATGGATATACCACACACCGATGAAAACCCCAAGGAAACAATAATCAACCCATCAGTCATACAGGAACCATCCGCCCAGGGAAAAAGACACACACCATCAACATCTAGTTCCAGCTGTCAGGATAACACGTCTATCGCGAAAACCACAATCGATTCAACACCTCCCCGAACAGAAATCGTAAAGACACGGACCATTAACAGTACACTCGAAACCAAACTAAAAGAATCAGCCAAAAACCCACAACCCCCTCAAAAAAAACCAAAACGCACAAACTCGATCGAACTTATAATAATGAAACTAGATGAAGCGCTACTTCCTGCAAAAAAGGCTTTTGAAAATATCCCAAACTTAAAAATCAACTTCAATCAATTTAAATCCATTATTGAAAACACACTTTCTGATCCAAACCCCTCCCGTATCGTAGAGGCATTCAACATCTCAACCATGGAAATGATTGAAATTATCGACACGGTTCGCCCGAAAATAAATAACCTTAGCATCAAGAATAGACTCACGAGACTAGCCAATTCACTTCTCTCGTCTCTTTCAGCTGACCCCACCGTCACTCCCCTATCCCAACAACAATAATCCACAAACAGCCGACCACCGCTTTTATAATATAGTATCTACAATGAAGAACCTAAACATACTACAATGGAATATAAACAGTTTTAACAAAAAACGTCACGATATACAATTAATTATTCAAAAATATTCACCCATGTGTATTGGCCTCCAAGAAACAAATCTAAAAAACGATAAAATACCTAGTATTAAAAACTACAAAATCTATTATGCTAACCGCTCAGACTGTACGCGGGCCAGCGGAGGTGTCGCCTCTCTAATACACTCTGACTATCCCAGCGAACAGATCCCAATCCAGTCAAACCTCGAAGTTATCGCGGTCCAGTTAACACTGGAATTCAAAATCACAATATGCAACATATACATTCCAAACCAAACACCCTTCAAAACATCTGACCTAGACAACATCATCTCACAACTACCCAAACCCTTCATTCTATTCGGGGACTTCAATAGCCATAGTGTCCATTGGGGGTCTGAAAAAACGGACACCCGAGGCAAATCAATCGAAAAAATTCTAGATAGTGACTCATTAGCACTGCTCAACAACGGCCAACCAAATAGGCTCAATCCTTCAAACGGCACTTTCTCTGCAATTGACCTGTCTATCTCAAGTTCATCGCTAGCCCAAAGAATTTCTTGGTCAGTCTTACAGAAAATATACGACAGCGATCACCTACCGATCCTTATGACCCTGCTCTCCACCAAGACTCTATCTACACCTTCCAACCCCAGATGGTTGTTAAAAAACCCTGACTGGGGATTCTTTTCCAACCTAGTGGACACTTTCATGCTGAAGAACTCCCAGTCGGATTCCACCTCAATTGACGATGATATCACGTTTATCTCCGATTCCATTATCAGGGCCGCAGAAATCTCAATAGGAAAATCCACAAACTCGTGTAAGAAGAACCAAGTACCCTGGTGGTGCGATGAAATAAGGGACTCAATAAAAAAAAAGAACTTAGCACTTAAATCATTCCAAATCTCAAAAAGCGCCTCCGACTATATAAAACTGAAACAACTCAGAGCTAAAACCCGATACCTTGTTAAAAGTGGCAAGGCCAAATCCTGGAAATTGTTCTCCTCCGGTCTGGGTCCCAAGGTGGACCCATCCACAATTTGGCGCAGAGTAAGGGCTATACGCGGTCACCCCAAGAATCATCGCATACAGATCATGAAAGACACAGAATTATGTACGGATCTCGACGAAATACCCAACCTCTTTGGTGAACTCTTCTATCTAAATAGTTCGGACGAAAACTACAATGCAACGTTCCTTAATAACAACATTCACATGAGAAACCAACACTATACATCCTGCATCAACCCCAATCTAGACGAGCAGACAAAACTCAACTCCCCAATCCAACTAGCTGAAATGGTCAGAGCTACATCAAAATGCACTAGTCTCGCTCCAGGACCAGATGAGATTCCGTACTGCTTCATTCATAACCTACCCATCTCCGCCCTGGATTCAATTGTCACGGTATTTAATAAAATATGGTCATCCGGAGCAATACCTAAAAAATGGAAACACTCTATAGTCATTCCGATACTCAAGCCAAACAAAAACAAATTTGAAACCAAATCTTATAGACCAATTTCACTCCTCAATACTATGGTTAAGGTACTGGAAAAAATCATCGACTCCAGACTTAGATGGTTTCTGGAAAAAAACAATTTGCTCGACACTCGCCAGAACGGCTTTCGTAGACACAGAAGTACAAGTAACACACTACATGATATACAAGCGGAAATACATTCTACTCTCGAAACGAAACAAGTGATGGGCCTCATAGCCCTCGACATATCCAAAGCTTATGATACTGCATGGCGTCCTCGCATATTAAAAATCCTATCAAATATCATATCTATTGACAAATTATTTAATTTCATAAAGAACTTCCTGACCGACAGAACCTTTCAAGTTAGGTGCAACGACAAATCGTCCAAATTATACACACAACATAACGGCGTACCCCAAGGGTCCACTCTATCGGTATCTCTATTTCTTTTAGCAATCAATGATATACCACAAGCTATAGCTCTCCCCGTAAAATGCACACTGTTCGCTGATGACTTCAACCTTTTCTGTAGAAGCATTAGCCCCAAGACAACCATAACACACTTGCAGGACACGCTAACAGCACTGCAGGACTGGGCACTCGCGTCAGGATTCTCCTTTTCGGTGGAAAAATCTCAGTGCACTTTCTTCACCAATAAAAGAAACATTGGTATCACCACTTTAACAATGAACAATATACCCATCCCCATCAAAAAGTCCATAAAAATATTAGGTATACTGTTCGACTCAAAAAACACATGGATACCTCATCTTAAGGCTATCCGAAAGGAGTCGCTCATAAGAATCAATACACTGAAATGCTTCGCTCACAAGACATGGGGTAGCCACTCTTCCAGCCTACTTCAAATATATAAAGCACTTATCTTATCCAAGCTCGAATACAATTCTTTTCTGTACATAAAAGCTAAGACATCAGCACTTAAAATGATAGACACCGTTCACAACACGGGTTTAAGACTAGTCACTGGTGCCTTTCGCTCCAGCCCAATTCCCAGTGTCCTCAACATAGCCGGAGTCGCACCACTCGACATCAGGAGGGTACATAGCACCATATTGCTTGCAATTAGACGCACCCAAAACAATTTAAAAATATCGAAACAAATCACGGACTTCCTAGAAGATACCCATTTCCCGTACCCAGATGTTATTAAAAATGAAATCCCTCTGACGGCCCCTTGGCTATTCAACAAGTATGTAAACAGTGAACTTAGCGAACTAGGTAAGATTGATACCCCACCCATAATCTTTAACCACCATCTACAATCAATCACTTCCGATCTATGTGACCACACTGAAATATTCACTGATGGCTCCAAAACAGATAACGGAGTCGGAGCTGCAGTAGTATTTAAAGACCACGTATCAATGCTGAGACTCCCCAACTTCTGCTCAATTTACTCAGCGGAGGCAACGGCAATGTCTTTCGCCCTAGACCTTATCGAATCAAGACGCATACTCAAAGCAGCTATTCTAAGCGACTCGCTAAGTTCTTTAAGGAGCATCGAAAACCCCTTCACTCCGAACGAAATTGCCAGAAAAATTCAGAACCAACTGCATAACCTCACAAATTCCGGATACTCCATAATCTTGATATGGATCCCCAGCCACAGCCAAATCTCGGGAAATGAGAGAGCCGATGAAAATGCTCGCCAAGCTATAACATCCCCGGACGCTACAAAACTTAATGACTTTACTCTACACGATGCTAAATCTCTATCTAAAACAATCACAAGCAACATATGGCTGCGGGCTTGGAGACTAGGTTCTACAAAACTAAACGAGATCAAACACACCACCCTAGCATGGCCCTCTCCATCAAACACATCTAGGAAAATAGAAACGGCAATCAACAGAATGCGAATCGGGCACTCATCGTTAACTCATCAACATCTGATGAAGAAGGAAGACCCCCCTATTTGTACAAGCTGCGGCACACAACTCACAATCAAGCATATCATATCTGAATGCCGCCAATTTGAGAGAGAGAAACGGGAAGCAGGTGTACCATACATTCTCGCCGAAGCGCTTCAGCCAGCCAACATTCAAAACACGATATCATTTATAATCAATTCTAATTTAATTAACCTTCTGTAAAATAATATATGTATTAATATTAAGCAATTACCTTCCAATGTAACCCCATAAATTTGAAGTAGCCAATGGCCTCAGATGCCGAGGCTTTTATTAATAAAAAAAAAAAAAAAAAAAAAATTAAACCAAATAAATTCAACTTTATCACTATCTATTTTAAATAGTATGAAAAACCGTGAAGTTCAATTGTTAGAAAATGATATATTTATTTCAGGTAACACCACTATATTCTACATTTGGTAGATGTATAAATGTATTACATATTTTGAACATATTTTTGTATTTTATTTTATAGCGGTTTATATGGATCCACGGTACAGGTGTTTACTAACTGTTCTTAATCAAGAAAAAGCAGTTAATCATCGTTTGAAAATATAGGAGTTAAAAGAATCATTAACTATTGAGGTATAAAACAAAATAAAACATAAATTTATATTTACAGTTTACTAGCCTCCTCGCAAGTTACTATTCAAATTATTTATATAATTTAATTAAAATTTAGATAATATAGCATAATATTTTTAAATAAATTAGATATTATATTTATTATTATTATTATTTTATTTGTATTACCCTATAAATTGGCGTAACAAAAAAATTTGGACCCCCCTGCAAAAATAAAAAATGGGTCCCTAAAATATTGTTTAGGTAGGTATATTAGTTTAAAAACATTAATCTTATATAGGTGAATCACTTATTTTAATTAAAATTTTGTTATGATATGATAAAAAAATAACAATATTTATTTAATATTACACAATTATTACTTAATGTATAAATAACTAAATTTTATTGAATTATTTTATTTAAATTTCTGTGATCTTCTAGCAATTTTTTGGACAAACTTGTCAACTAACATAAATTAACACTAATTTAATTTGAAAAAAGCAATTATTCATTTTTTTTTTTCAAAAGAATTAAATTTACTTTAATCAAAAGCCCCAAATTAGCGTGGGCCAAACCGCAACGCGGGATCTGCGGGCCCTCAGTTACGCCACTGACCCTAAAACACTTATTTTGTTTTTATTAGTTTAATATTAACTTCTTAGTTTTTTTAGTTTTTTTTAATTGACTTTAAAAACATCTATTTTAATGTATGTTAATTAGAAACATAATGAAAACACCACAAAAAAAAAACAACAATATTTTACATTAGTGTAAAAATATAAATTCCGTAGATACCTAATATTTACAAAATTAAATAATAAACAATTTTTTATTAAACACATTATTTCTGAAATTTTAACTGTTTTAACTTTTAAGTAACATATTATCTTGCCTACTAATATTTTCATCAATCATTTAAATGTTGACATGATATATGCCAACTATACATATCTACTTTATTTTGTTTTGTCTATCTAATTACAAGTTACAACTTATGGCCTATCTTATAAAAAAATAAACAGTCAAATATTTTTTTTTTAGAATTCAGAAATAGTTGCGATTGAACCAATAGATAATGATTTAATTAACGAAAGAATTGTTGAAGATGATGGCGATGATTTTGAAAAATTTTTACAACACAATTCCAATTTACCTTTTCAAAACTCTCAAGAGCCAAGCTTTTCACATGGTTCTAATAATAATGCATTGTTAAAAACACAGTTAGAAGATTTTTCAAAATCAGATAGATTAAATTATAAGGAAGATATTGTTAAGTTTTGGATAGCAAAAAAAGATGAGATGCCAGAATTGTTTGAATTAGCCAAAATACTCTTGTCAGTACCAGCCACACAGGTATTATATTAAAATATTAAATAATTTATAATTTAATTCATACCCAAGAAAAAAACATTTTTTATTATTAAACAAATTACTGTATTAATTAAAATATATAACAAGTAGTGTACAATATAATGTTTTGTTATTTATTTCACTTTATTTGTAAATAAATAGTTATATTCTAACAATTTTAAGATATGCTTTATAGTATCACTGTATTATTTATTTATTTTATTTTTTGAACTAAAAACTTAATACTTATTTTGTAATACCTATATATTCGTTTTTAATTTAACTATTTTATTTAGGTGAGTGTAGAGCGAAGCTTTTCAGGTTTGAAATTTATCTTATCTGATCAGAGAGGTTCAATTGGAAAAGAAATACTTGAAAATATAATAATAATACATGGAAATAGTCATTGATTTTTACAATTTATTTTATATTTAGTATTTTTAATTTTTATATAATTATATCACTAGTAACTAAGACTAATTAGTATTTTATATTGTTTAAAAGTTGTTATACAAACAAAATTTTTATATGTTGTTACAAATAATACAAAGTACAAATATAACAAAAAAAGTTGTTTATACTTTATTTATTTAAATGTTAAAAATTAAGATCATTACTTAACATACCTATGTGTTGTGTACTAGTGTCATTCTGTATTCCTCTGTGTATTAGAATTTAATGTTTATTTAGATTTCATAATATTAAAATATGTAATATAATTTTACATTATATTCATCGCTAAATAATACTACATTTTAAAACATTTAAATTTCTACAAATTTAAATAACATTGAAACGCTAAACGAGTAAACGCTAAATTGATTCTACGTTTTGATTGTATCATGACCAGTAAACAGAAAGATTTATAAACGTTTAAATTTATATAGCGTTTAAACGCTTAAATTGAATAACGTTTAAGATTATTATATGTTAAACGTTCAAATCCTTCTCTAACGTTATATCTACTACACATTAAACAATATAATTTTTGATTTAAGTCCTGATGTTGGGGTATCTATCATAATTCGTTTTGCGATTTGATTTTAATTCATTTACAAATTGCTGTGGCGCAAAGAGACAAAGGTTAAAAGAATTGATTCGTTTAAGTACGAACTTCAAACGATTTTGATATAAATATTTTCAAAGGTTGATTGTCCATTGATCTAACATTCTAAACGAATGATTAATGGAACGACTGTATGAAATAAAAATAACCCGCTTCCTCTGCTGATCAGGATGTACTTCATCAGATAATTCAATTGCTTTATTTAAAGACGTAACTTTATCTTGACCGTAATAGAAGATACTGCAGTAAATGTTTTCCTTTTGATATGTTGTTTATGTCTGCTCACGGCCACCATTTTCAATTGAAATACGGTTTACAAACTAGACAAAACACTTTTCGATTTCTTGTGATATCTCAAAAAAATTCATTTTTAACCCTAGAACACTAACTATTCGTCGTTCGACGAACAAGATTAATTAATTCTATAATTTCCATTTGTAAGTACACATTGTCAGTACACGTACTCTCCAAGCAGTGGCATTATTTTGAGGGTGTCCAGGTGTCTGGACACCCTGCAAACCAAAAATAAATTAATCTTTATTTGTACGATAAATTTTAAAGATTGACAAACAAAATAATGGTTCGTTTGATTATTTTAATATTATATAAAGTCACTTAAATAATTCAGGAAGAAAATAAATTAGTTTAAATATTACCTATTATCCTATTATATTTTAATTAC
Source organism: Melanaphis sacchari (assembly GCF_002803265.2). NCBI lineage: Eukaryota > Metazoa > Arthropoda > Insecta > Hemiptera > Aphididae > Melanaphis > Melanaphis sacchari. The sequence goes on along the minus strand of NW_020271283.1, from coordinate 5,693 downwards.
TATAAAACTGATTCTTATATAGCACCACTGGTATCAGAAAACAAACAATATATAGTAATATTATTAAATTATTGTGACCGATGATGATAACTATATAAGCACTAATGTATATTAATATGTTTAAATATATTATGTTATTATATCCTATTACAGTATACATGCACTTTATATTTTTATTTTGCTCCGTGCCTTCGTATTGTCTGTATAACTGTGTTTCAGCAGAATTTGTGTATATTTAGTTTTAGATATTAATATATTACAATTACAATGATGTTTTTCATATTATTATTTATCAATTGAATTTGAATCATTTTTCATTGAGTCGTCGTCGAAGAAACAAAGCAGATAAAATATACAGTGAATAGTAATACAAGTAAGTTCTCGTTACAACGAACTCAAGGGACTGAATTTATTTTTTTTTCGTTATAACGGAAATTTCGTTGTAACGAAATTTTGAAAATTCGAATAAAAACAAACTCAAAAACATAATGTACATACATATGTATAATTCAAATACAAATATGTATGTAATAAATAAATAATTCAAACTTAAATAATTTTGTGGAAAAAAATAAATAACTTTATTACATATAAATAATTGACAATTTTAACAAACGTAAATAATTTGCGAAAAAATAAATAACTTTATTATAGATAATCAACAATTTTCTTTTGAACTAGGTTTGCTGTTTTAATAGAAAGTAAATAATTTTGTAGTTGGTGAATGTTTGTAAAGATGAAGTCTGGTACATCACTCTGTGATGTAATGAATGTTCGCATTACTTCCAAACTTGATAAGGCTTCTGATGAAGTGACATTGCGCACATCATCGTCTTCGTCTCCACTACTTTCATCGGTGGCTTCATATTTGCTGTCTTTAATGGATTGAAAGATGTCTACTTCGATTAGTTCATAACATGTTGAAACGTTGTCATCTGCACCGAGATAATCTTCTAAACTCACGTCGTCAGGAAGCGACGTTTTCTTTTTTGCAGTGATCCAAATTTGCTCTAACTCAGATTGTTGAATATCGTGCGTATTTGATTCATCATATTCGGCCACTTCTGAAACAGAATTGGCGTCTTTGGTTGTGGTTGCATGTTTCCAACAGTTAGTTATTGTTGATTGACTGATATCTTCCCAAGCTCCGCATATCCATTCGATAGCTTCCTTCACATTGCATTTTCTTTGGATATTTTTCTCCAAATCGCATAAAATTTGACGTAACAAAAAGGTTCTGTAGCGTGATTTTACAGCTCTGATGATACCTTGGTCAAGAGGTTGAAGTACAGCTGTACAGTTCGGTGGAAAATATTCCACACGAATGTTATCCAATTTTAGTGGTGCATTATGTAGAGTGCAGTTGTCGATAAGAAGAAGAATTTCCCTCTTCTTCTTTTTCATTTCTGTATCAAAATCTATCAACCAATCATTAAAAATTAATTGGGTCATCCATGCTTTCTTGTTAAATTTATAAATGCATGGCAATGATTTACAGTTTTTAAAACAACGAGGTTTTGCAGATTTACCAATGATGAGGATTTTTTGTTTCTCCGTTCCCGATTTGTTACAACAGAACAAAGCGGTGATGCGTTGTTTGGAAGCTTTACCCCCTACACACTTGTCTCCTTTCTGGGCTAATGTCCTTTTTGGTTCAAGCTGAAAAAACACTCCAGCTTCATCCGCATTAAAGACATCTTCTGGGTTGTATTTCTTGATGAGTGCAGCAACTTCTCCATTTCGCCATTCGTTAACAGAATTCATTGGCACGTCACTCGCCTCTCCAGAAATGCATTTGGACAACACACCATACCGCTCACGGAAACGATTTAACCATCCGACACTTGCTTGGAAATTCTCAACTTCGAGCATTTTAGCAAATTCTAAGGCTTTTTCTCGAATTAAAGGACCAGTCAGAGGAACGTTTCTGGAACGAACATCTTGAAACCATTTGTAAACCGCCGTATCAACGTCTTCAAATTGTGCCTTACGCATCCTTTTCCTGCTCGGGTCAAAATCAGAAGTCTGCAGATGTTTCAAGATGCTTTCTCGGTCCTTCAAAATGGTTGACAATGTTGATGGAGATATGCCATACTTTTTTGCCACCTCGCCTTTCTTCAATCCATTTTCTACTTCAGAAATTATGTTTTTCTTCTCTTCCAACAAAAATTGCTTTCTTTTCACTGAAGAACTCATCACCTACGTACATAAAGAAGGAGCATAAAATACGGAAAAATAAAAATTACCAATGTGAGAGCTTTATGAAGGTTTACACCCGACTGATTGTGTCGCGTTATCGATTGACGCGGAATAACACGGTCACACATAATGACAATTTAATGGCTTGATAATTTCGTAAAATCGTATGCTTGTTATCTTTAGATTAAATGAATTAAGAAGGGAAAATACATATATTTTAACCTGTACGCTGTACAAATAGTTTGTTGTATCGGGATTTTTAAAAATCAATCATTTCGTTATATTGAGATTAGTTTAACATTGTTTTAATAGCTTTTCGGCAGGGAACTTCTATGACTTTTGTTATAACGGGATTTTTCGTTGTATCAGTATTCGTTGTAACGAGAACTTACTGTATATTCAATCAACGGGCTCAAAGTCAGAATGAATCAACTCAAGATTTCATAACGGCACTAAAAAAATTAGCAAGTTTCTGCAAATTTGGGTCATTTTTAAATGATGCACTTCGAGATCGCCTTATTGTAGGGCTATGTGATGAGTCATGTCAACGGAAATTACTTGGGGTAGATTCATTAACATTCGAAGAAGCGTGTAAAATTGCTTTGGATTCGGAGTTAGTGTGTAGACAAACGCAACAAATGAATAATACAGCTCAAGTAAATTTTGTCAATAATGGGAAAAATGTCTCTCGTCAAAAGAAATCGTCATCAAAATTGGTTCACACAGAAAATGGAAAACTTGGTGGTAGATTGTGGGTTGGAAATTCATCGAAAACAGGTCAAGGAAGTGGTCAGTCAATGTCTCAAAGTAGTCAAAATCCACGAAGTCTGAAGTTTGGTCAATGCTATGGATGTGGGAGGAAGCACGATGTCCGTACGTGTCCAGCCAGAGAGTGAGAATGTTTTTCATGTAAGTTAAAAGGTCATACGTCGAAAATGTGTAAAACAAAAAGTAAAAATGTTTTAGAGTCCATTGAATTAGTTAATAGTTTGTCTCGAAATGATGGGGGAAATCCACTTGAAATTAAAATCAAAGTTAATAATGAAGTTATACCGTTTGAAATAGATAGTGGTGCGTCAGTATCAGTAATGCCTATAAAATATTTTAACACATATTTAAATAATACATGTAAAATAGAGAAAACATATATTAAAATAAGTTCTGTAAATTGTAAATCGGTAAAGGTTTTAGGTCAAACACTTGTAAATGTCGAGACGCAAAATCAAAAAAATATTAAATTATATTTAATTATAACTGATAATTCCGTGAAAAAAGTATTATTAGGTCGTTCTTGGTTAGATAAATTGTACCCAAAATGGAGATTAAATATTGTGTCAAATTGTACAAGAAATATTACTGAGTGCGGAATTGAAGAAAATATTATAAACTCTGTAAATAACAATAGTAATTGTATATTAAACGAAATAGACATAATTCAAAATATTAAACATAGGTTTCCTGGTGTGGTAAAAGTAGGTGATAAAGTGGCTGATTGTATAAAAGATCATGAGGTAAATTTATCATTGAAAGAAAATAGTGTACCAGTATTTCACAGAGCGTATTAAGTACCGTACGCACTGAAATCTGCTGTAGAAATAGAATTAGATAGATTAGAAGAGGGAAAAATTATAAGCAAGGTCTCAATTAGTGATTGGGCATCACCTATTGAAGTTGTACCAAAAAAAAATAATAAAATTAGAATCTGTGTAGATTTAAAAACTACTCTAAATCCGAACTTACAAATTGAACAACACCCATTACCGAGAGTCGATGATGTTTTTAATAAGTTGTAAAGTGTTCACGGTTTTAGATTTAGCGGAAGCATACTTGCAATTACAAGTTGCTCCCGAAAGTAGTAAATTTTTGACAATAAATACGCATAAAGGGTTGTACCGTTTCAATCGACTATGTTACGGAGTAGCGTCAGCACCAAGTATATTTCAGTCGGTCATGGAAAATATATTACGAGGTCTTCCCAGAGTACAAATATATTTAGATGATATAATAATTTGTGGCACGTCAAGGTCGGAGTGTGAAGAAAATGTTATAGCGGTATTGGAACGATTAAATGAGTATAGAGTTAAAGTAAATTTCGATAAATGTCAGTTTTATTGTGCGAGTGTACAGTTTTTAGGTCATAAAATTGATTATCAAGGTGTACATCCTGACAAAAATAAAATGGATGCGATAAGAAATGCACCATGTCCTGATGATGTAACTCAATTAAAATCGTTTCTGGGTCTTATTAATTATTATCAACGTTTTATTCCGATGTCTTCATCTATATTAGCGCCTTTGTACCACTTAACAAAAAATAAAGTAGTTTGAAATTAGTCAGAGGAATGTCAGTTATCTTTTGAAAATGTAAAACAGGCGTTAATAAAAAGTCAATTATTAATTACGTATAATCCAGATTTACCATTGGTAGTTACTTGTGATAGTTCGATTTATAGTGTAGGTGCTGTTCTTAGTCATATAATAGAGGGTGTAGAAAAACCGATTCTATTTACTTCTAGCACATTATCAGCAGCAGAAAAAAATTATACACAAATTGAGCGTGAGGGCTTAGCTATAATTTTTGCAGTAAAGAAATTTCATAAATATTTATTTGCACGTAAATTTATTTTAGTAACTGATCATTTGCCTTTAAAGTCAATTTTCCATCCAAAAAAAAATATACCTGTTGTTGCTTCATCTAGATTACAAAGATGGGCAATTATATTATCAAGTTATCAGTACGAGATTCAACATAAAAAAGGAGTCGAGATAAGTAATGCAGATGCATTATCAAGACTTCCGCAATGCAGTGAAACTGAGGAAAATTCTGGTTCAATTTTGTTATTAGAAAATCTGCCTTTAACGTATAAGGATGTGAGCGAAAAAACATGCACAGATGAAATATTAAAAGAGATAAGTCAGTATACAAAATATGGTTGGCCGGAGAAAAAATTATTAAAATTAGAAAGTCAACAATATTTTAAAAGACGGGGAGAATTGTCAATAGAAAATGATTGTCTGGTTTTAGGTAATCGTGTGGTTATTCCAAAGTCATTACGAGAGGTTGTATTAGAGTTATTACATAAAAATCACCCAGGTATAGTACGATCTAAAATGCTCGCAAGGTCGTATGTATGGTGGCCTAATATTGATCTAGATATAGAAAAATTTACTAAGACGTGTACAGAATGTCAATGTTATAAAAACGATAAGAGTAGGTACAAGAGAGAAAGTATATATATCTTGGGAAAACTCATCTGAGTCTTGTGTTGCGTCCGTTATGTCAACGTCGATACATATATCAACGTAGAAATAGAAATACTAATGTTTGCAAGTTAAAAGATTAAGTCTTTATTTAATACAATTAACTCGTACAATAATACAATTTTATAAGCACAAGATGGTGTGAGAGGTGTTACGACCTGCCTCTGAGCGTCTCGAATATCCCTAACCGTCTGCAGAGCTCTTGCCCTGGTCTCCCTTATATATGGTTAACC
>NW_020271282.1:0-20743 GCF_002803265.2 Melanaphis sacchari | reverse complement strand
AAAACAGCCGGGGGGAAAATGTCCGGGGGGAAATTGTCCGGATAGGTGGAAGACAATACTTTGAATAATCTTAGATTAGATATTAAAAATATAATCAATTCAGCTTTTGACAGTACTAATAATATTTTTGGAAGATATAACGGACTTCAAACAGTGTTGAAAGAAGTATCATCGATTTATCAATTAAAGATGTACCAAAGTAGTGTAAACCGATATTAGGAAAAAAGTCTCCCATTGCAGTATAAATAAAATTATATTTCCTCTATACTTGTAATATTATTTATAAAACAAATTGGGTACTACCTACCCAACACTAGTGATACTATATTATGTTTTTTTGTTTTCATTGTATGATGTGATAATTATACATTAGGTAGCATAATTATACAGCGCCGTATGGAGAAGTTACATTATATGGAAATATAAATAAGCAATAAAACGATTAAAATGATCGAAAATACTTATGCTCGAAGAATACCTATAATTTTTTTATATATTTATAATGAAAATTACCTTCAGGCTTCAATAATAAGTTCTTGTTCAAAACGTATGATTTTTTTTACGATTAAAATCGGTAATTACCTAATATTGCTGCACATTGCATTGATGATTTTTTTGAACATTTCCATCAAATGATACTTTGGCATTCCTTGTTTATAGTATAAGTATACCCGTGTAGTGCAATTTCATCAATTCCTTTATTTGATTTTCTAAGTTTCGTGTTGAAACTTGAAACACTCGCGTACAACTCGAAACAGTAGAAACAGTCGCAACTAATACGAAACTGAATACGTAATACGTTATACGTATGATAGGTACCCGTATGCCGTATGGCGTATAATATGATCAGCGTGTGTATGTGTAAACGTCGAAACTATATCTTATAATAGGTACCTATGTCAATAAATTGTCATCTATATACTATCTACAGATAAGGTTTGTAAACCCAATTTATTTTATTAATAATATAACAGGTATAGTGGAAATATTGTTTCATTTATACTGCATCGAGAAACTTTTTCCGAGAATATTTGTCTGTTTACTGTGTAAACCAAGTGTACTAAGAATTTAAGACTATAAAATAAATAAATCATAATACACAATATCACGAGCCATAAGTCATAACACTTTGATCAGACCATCATGAACAACCAATAACGAATCAAATTATAAATTAAAATATTTCGATGACGCCTGTATGACGCTACAAAATGACACACATGGGCCACAGATCACAACTCAAAGACAATTTAGTATTTACTATTAATTATAAACAATATTTTTTAATATCTACACAGAAATGGATTTTGTAACAATAATAAACGTCTATTTTAACAAAATAAGAAAAATTAATGTTTTTTAATCATAATTTATGATTACAGACAAATACTACACTGTCTACACCGGTCTACACTTAAAACACACGTTAAAATATTAATTACGTTTATATTTTTCATTCTATTTAACTATTTTGAAATGGAATTTTTTTTCGTCTTTAGGGAATTTATTCCGAACCCCTTTCCCATATGGTACGCCACTGCAATTATGCAAGATACATAACAATTTAAATAATATAAAAATAAACTCGATAAAATCAACGGCTATTACATACCACTCGTCAGTCGTCATATGTTTACTCTCCGATAAAAAACAATACCATACACTAATAATTGCTTAAAATCTATTTTTGAACATAGTTTCCAAAACAATATTATTACCTATATCACCATCCGATGTTGTAATAAATTTCGAAAAAACTATTCATTTTGCATGTAATATTGTTTCTTTTCAGATAAAGATACACGAATGTCGTTTTCATTTAACACAATCGTGGAATAGAAATACCTATCCAACAAAATTATTCGAGTCATTATTTTACTTTTTAAAATTATATATATTTTTTTAATTCTTAATTTAATTTACATTTAATTATTCATATTATATTTATATGACTGTAACGAATTTAGTATAAATTAAAGATATTTTGCAAAAATATAGCAATTGATTTTTAAAATTTTATTCGAGCGCAGTTTACATGTCACTTTTTACACTTGATAAAAACTCGGGCGCAGTATACTGCCCTACTAAGCCTAATGGCCGTATACGCCAAAAACTGAAAAACAGGTTTTTTTATACTATAATTTTCTAAATTTAGTTTCAATTTTTTTATGTGCTAAGCAAAATCGTCGTATGAGCCATTATTTACGAGATAAACAAGGAAATGGATATACGGTTTTCTAAAAAGTATGGAGTTTACAAAGCAAAAAGGTAGTATCCACCATGTACTAAGCCAAAAGGCAGTAAGTGATCTCACTATACAAATTTTTTGCTTAGTATGGGTTTACATACGTCTTTTCCGCTAAGGAAAGGACATCTATTTTTCAGCCGTATGTGACTATTTATAGAAACATTAATAAATATTATCATGAACCATGTTGTTTACTTCACGTATTATAATTCTTGTCATTGGTTATAATTTCGTATTTGTGACGTAATATGATTTTGTGTTTATTATGGGTTTTAAACTATATTATTGATGTGAAACATCTATAGCCGCACGTAAAACCGATTTCTGGCGTGGCGACGCATGCCGTGGCGACGCGTCGCCACGCTATATGATGGTATATACTATATTTTGATGGTAGTGTGTACGGTGTGGCGACGCGTCACCATGCGCAATCGACTATGCGATTCTCTTCCACTCGATCCGGCGTTAAGCCATCTCAATCCAATTATATCATGATAAAAAAACAGCATAATATTAATTATTATTATAATTAGTTAGTTTTTATTATAGTTATTATTTTATCATATCATTTATATCTCAATCCAAGAGAACCTACCACCAGATACGGAACAACAATAGATGCTGTATTTATTAGATATCTTGATAATGTTATGTCCAATACTTTTGTAACATACTTCAGCTAGCATCGACCAATTGTCACAGTAATACTGTCGTCAGAGGCAACATGGAATGTCACTATTACCGAAGTCACTGATTAAACGAATTAAGTAGTCACGATTTGAAATAAATTCGTAAATTTTTGTATTTAATGAAAATAAATGTTTATTAAATAAACAGTCATCATTATCTGAAAAAAAATTATAATATTTTATTTTATCATTATGACATATTTAGTTCCTATCGCAATCTGTTCTTTTCTGCAATTACTATTACAAAATAATGTTGATGTTTCACATCTGTCAGGTGTCCCGTGACAGCTCAGGTTTTTTATTATGGCTAAATATATATTTAGCCATGATTATTAGTATTTTATTGCTTTCTAATCACAAAATGTTATTATTGTGGATTTGTGGTTAACCAAATTAATTAAATTGTTAACGAAAACAATCACATATTTTATTAACTCATTCATAAATGTATCATTGTATCTATGATTATAATATATAAATACGTACATTTATATTTCTGTTTTACTTTTATAAGTTATAACATAAAAAATTAAAAATTAAATTGCATCGGTCTCGTGCGGAAAAATTAGCTGAGAAATCAAAAAATGACGAAAAAACTAATCGAGGTAAGATTGTTTTCTCTTTAAACTAATATTTTAACTAACATATTTTACTATTTATATTATATATTATTAGTCAGTGTGTCTATGCCTAATAATATTGCCAGTAAAATATACAGATGGGCATCATTGATGTGGTTAGTTAGAAGCTTAGGTCATGAAGGCATCCAAATAATATTATTTTTTTTAACCTAGGTAGTGATAAGAAAATTAAAATTAAAACTAAAAGAGATGTCACCAGCAATAATTTATCTCAAACCGAGAATCCAATTGAAAATAAAATGTACAGTTCAATTGGTAAGTTATAGTTTATATTTCATTTAAAATGTTATATCCATAAAGCATCAAATTGTATTAATAGTTTTTCTATTACAGGAAGTAATAAAATAGATACAATCAAAATAGATGTATTTACAAGCAATGATTTACCTCTTACCTATCCAGGAAATCCTACAGTAAACAAAAAGGATGTTTTAAAATGTTTAGTTATAAAATAAAAAAGTTGAATGTTCATAATACATTTTTATGTGTTCTTTTTTTTTAAATATAAATGTATGAATTTAAAATTGCTTAAAAAAATGTAATATTAAAAATGTCTGATGCTAAGCAAAAATAGCGTATGTATTCATACTGCTATTTTCTTAAGAGGACGTCGTACCCGCATATGTTGTCTCCGTCTTACAAATGCGTAACATGGCAAATAGTACTCTCAGAAGATCACGTTTAGCTCCTTTAGCTTGAAAATTAGAATGAATTGACCTCTTTTGAAATTTAAAAGTGAGATTATTATCTAGGGCATCTCATAGGCTTTTTATTATATTTTAATTTTAAAGCAAGTTATGAGTATTTTAAAATTGTAAATTGCTTGCACGTCTTAAAACACACATAACTCGCTTTAAAATTAAAATATAATAAAAAGCCTATGAGATGTCCTAGATAATAATCTCACTTTTAAATTTCAAAAGAGGTCAATTCATTCTAATTTTCAAGCTGAAGGAGCTAAACGTGATCTTCTAAGAGTACTATTTGCATGTTACGCATTTGTAAGACGGAGACAACATATGCGGGTACGACGTCCTCTTAAGTAAACAACATTCAAGTTTGTATTATTTTACTAAGCAAAAAAGCCGTAAGTCCAATTAAGTCAGTTCTAGACAGTTTAGAGTTACAAAACATATTTTTTTAGATTCTACATAAAAAACTAAGTATATCTCATTTCATTTTTAGTTTAATTCAATACAATATATAAATAGTACAAAGCAATTTAGAAAAAGCTATTTTTCTCAAAACTATGAAAATGGCATATACTGCCATTAGGCTTAGTAGGGCAGTATACATGTGTAAACTTGTATTTATCTATATTTTTGGCGTGGTTTACAATCGCCGATGCCGGAGAGGCTCACCAGTACCCATTCCGACCTTGTGGAATACTATGATGGACGTGTTAAGTTTGATTTAAATGATATTTCATAATTCATTGTACATGAAAAACAATTTTAAAGCGAAGAGTTGTACTGTTTTATTAGTGTAATAATTGTATATATATACATGTATAGTCGATGAATACAATGATTAAAATAATAAAAAAGGCTGCATCTCTCAAAACCTTTTTTTATATAAATTTCTGTCTTTAATATAAATAAGGTTAACCACAATATTTATAATTTAATAATAATAATAATAATATATACAAATATTGTTGTCATAAAATGCATAAAAAAATTAATTTAAAAGTTCAATAATAATTAATAACACATTCAAGCAATATATACAACGTTAAAATCTGTCTACATAAATATTAAATTTAAGCTATTTTATAAATTTTATGATAACCAAAATAATTTTATTTATATTAAAATGAAGTATTGATATTATTCTAATATCAATTAAATTTATTTAAATATAACTTGATATATGTAGTATGTATTACTGCATAGGCTGAATGTTTAAATATTTAAAAGCTTTTATTAGTTTATATCTAAAACTTAAACAATTAACTTTATATTTAAATATGGAATATAAATTAAGTAATATTATATTGATGAATTTGAATTGAAGTTTATATTATAAATATTATTTATTTTTTTATCTTTGATACGCGCGAAAGTGTATTATGACGAGTATTTACGACGCACGTTAATGCTTTTAAGCAAATAATATTAAAATTTTGTTTTTATTTCATTCTATTGAAATCGTGTACCTATACTATTTATCTAAAATAAAACAATTTTGGAACGTCACCAATACAAAATATATCGTTATACTCATATTTTGATTAGTTGTAATATGGACAATATGGTACATGTGTATTGTAATTTATAACGATGTTATCCGGTGTCGTAGGACGATGAGATATTGAACCAAAAATGCAGTCAACAAAATTTGTAATTAAAAATGAAATCGTAGTATTTATGTTTTCAGTGGAAAATTAAAAACCGCGAATTTCATTTTTGAAAAATTAAATCGCTTGGGACCATTTTACTTTCATGTTAGTGTAATGACTAATGAGATTGTTCAGCAATCTATACTTCTTATTTATCAATGATTAATGACATAAGTTAAGTATAAATGGATTACTAAAAATATGTTTTTTTGTGCAGGTAACAATGGTACAGTGACATAACTATAGGATAGCAAGGCACGGCAATCCCCTTGGACTCCGAATCTTGTAAATACAATTTGTTTAAACAAAAATTTAAACTTCATGACATACAACTGTTGTAAAGAGAAAAATGCAAAATATGTCATATTTAATTCAAGAATATAGGTCGGGCTGGGCTTTTATTATTAATTGAAATATTTATAAACAACTAAAAATTTATAACATAAGTAAAAAGATTATAAATTATGTAAACTAAATTATATTATTTTGTATTAAATTATAAACCTAAAATGATTAAAATACAATAATTGATTATTATCGAAAATTTCTAAAAAGTGCATAAGCAACTTAGTCGCCGACCACTCACATCAGACGCGTCTTAGTCGTAATTTTGAAACATAACTGTAAATGACTTTAAATAATTATTAATTATAAACTATTAACTAACATTAGTTACTATTTTTTATAGTTCATGTATATTGTATATACCAGTGGTGTAGCGTGTGCGTATACAGTATGCTGTGACGTTGTGTGCCTGGGGCATGCACAGCATACAATTCACAAATTAAAAAAATATTTTTTTATATTAATAATACTATATTTTTATAAAAAAATTTTCAATTGTACTAATTTAGTATTTCATAATATAATATTTTGTGGATTTTTTTTAAGTTCATTAGGAGCGATTCTTAATTTTTTAGGTAATTTTTTTTAGTTATTAAGTTTATTGTTTTATTCAAAAACTATATGAGATGTAATTATTAAAATAAAATAAATAAATATAAAGTAATAAAATAATTTTTAAAAAGTAATTTATTTTTCGTTTATATAATATAATGTTGTGTAATGTACTAATGTTAAAATAATATTAATAAATATATACAATTTGTGCATGTTTAAAGTTAAATTTTAAAAATAGCATAAGGGGTGTGGGTGCAATGAAGCCTCCCACGATTTCATTAATCTATCTTCTCAACGCATGAGTACGCCAAGGTAAAACCTATGGCCTACGCCACTGGCGGTAAACATTGTGTACGTTGTACGACGATGATCATTAATCATTATCGGACTATGGACTATAGTTAAAGATTCTACCTACAATATGCCTATATCGCGACATCAATTTAAACATCTGCTATAATAATAATCATAAAAATATGACACAGAAAATAATTATATATTTTCTTGTTTATTCATACAAATGTCATTTTACATTTGACAATCTCTGATATCTGAACCTATATAAATAAATTTAACTTATATTTTTTTGTTATACCATGTGTTCAAAATTTTTAGAAACACTTAAATTATTGTTTGTATATTTTAATACTCGTACTTACATATAGACATACAGCAATAACAATTAATATTGTTCGTGGTCTTGGAATCAAAACATTGCATTTAACTATATTTTATCAGAATGAAAGTACTGTAAGAAATGGTATAATGTAATATTGAATTAATTAAATCAATTTTAATAATAGAAACATTTTGATATTTTTTTTTTTTTTAATTTAAAAATTGAAGAACTTTGATAGCATAAATAAATGGAGACCAATACTTGATACTGCCTCAGGGACCCTAATTTATAGTAACCTAACCCTAACCTTTGCAATAGTAAAAAGTAAAAACCTTATAGAAAAAATTAAAAATATTTTCTGCAAGGCTTAATTAATAATTATACAAATTAAGTATAACTATTATAATTTTGTATTCAAACAAGGTAATTTTAGGATATTCCTTGGAGCATTTGTAATGATTTAAAAAACACTATTACAGTATATATATATTATAAAAATATATTTAAATCCTATACACGTGTCACGCATAACATATATCATCTTCAATTCATTCTGCATTATCACGGAGTCCAAACCATGTAGGTAGCCATGCAAACATACAGTATAACTAGCAATGTAGCAATGTTGAAATATGGTATTTTATTTATTATTATTATTATTATTATTTTTGTTTGTATAACACCATATTTTACTGGTATTATATCAGAATCATTTTAAAATGGATTAACTAAAAAAATGGCCCAAAGGTCAGAAAACATTTAAGAATTTATAATAATATAAGAATTATTTTAGACCAAATTCACCAAATTAATATTTAGTCATGCTACAAATTATGATGTACCTACCATAATATTATGTAGAAATCTTAAAATATGGTATTTTATTTATTTTTTACGGTGTCATCTCTATAGAACCTTGCAAATATATAGCGGCAGCACGACAGTGTATATAATATATATTATCACCTCGAAACAGGAGTTACCCGTTAAAACAATGTAAATTTTGGTAATTTTCTTAATCGGACCTAACTAATTATCTACTGAATTAATTAATACCTAATAAATTGGAAAATTTGAATTAAAAAAGAATATGCTTTCTTCACTAATATAAGTGTCTGTTAAATAATCACAGAATGATTTAAATTTATTATTATCAAGAAATATTGTGTAAATTTATAATATCATGTCATTTTAATTGTTTATATTTTTTATTTAATTCAATATATAAATTGTAAATTGTGGCTTGGCATGGCGCGTTGGCTGCTACTAGTCGTGGAATGCGACTGGGAGTAGGTAAGTAATTACTAATTACATAAGCTACTTTAAAGCTCCCAGATGAGTGACCACCCGTGTTCTTAGTGGTTAAAAATTTTGTGCATGTAAATTGCACCGGTACAATTTTCTTATCTAAAAAAAAAATGTAAATTCCACTTGTACATTTTTATTTTTATTTAGATATTCGGGATTTACCCTTTTACATTTGTGATAAATTAATTAGTATTACAATATTGGTATGATATAAAATTATTCAACACGAAATAACAATAAAACAATAGCAAGCAATTATAATAATAATAATAATAATAAAAATAATACCTAGCTAAGTTATAATAGGTAATGGGTTATTTATGTACAGATTTCTTACTTATACATAAGTAATATATTTAAAATTTAGATACTTAAATCATTTTTTTTTTTTTTAATTTAAAAAAGAAAATGTAATAATTAATAACGATCATTACAGTTAGTAGTTACTAATTTTACCATCGGCGGAGTTAACAAGTTTTCAGGTCAAAAATATGTACCGGTGGAATTAACATCTTTTAAATTCAACCCAAAAATCGACTAACTATAAATCAGTGGAATTTATAATCGCCCACATATACATGTGTTTGTTATCAACTGTAACAATCGTAACAATCGTAATAAACAATCTACTGTACCAACCTTACCCCTACCACAGTTCATAATTCCTATAACAGCTAATGACCTTGGTCGCCGGGCTTCATTTCAATAATAATAATAATAATAAAAAAAAAAACAGTTTAACAAAAAAAACGTGAAGAATATTTCATTGGTGACCAAAATAGTGTACTGGCCTAAAACAGACATTCTATAGAATGACTGAAAAGAGAAAGGTTCATTTTGACCAACAAGCGCCCTGCTTGTTGGTTTGTATTTCAGTCTCATGTGTTCATCGTGTTTTTTGTTTATACCTAACCTCAGAGGCGTAGTTATAGAGGGGATGATGGGGATAGATCCCCTCTGACTTTCGAATCTTTTTTTTAAATATTTTTAATTAAAATATTAAATGCATTGACTTATACCCAGTATAAGATTATAAGATTATAAAATTACCCACATATATATGTTATAACCACAGATATAATAATATGCTGTATAGGGCTAAGAGAGCTATAAGGGCATGGTGTAACGTAGTGTTTGGACGCAGTCACCAAATGGTACTAATGACCTTAGTAAAATTTTTGTAATTAAATTTAACTGTGTATAGAATTAAGTTTAAAAAACAATAGATCTATTAGGGGGCATGGGAGACGAAACCCCCCACTTTATTTTTATCCAATAAATTATATAACCCCTAGAACAAAATCATAACTACGCCACTATCTAACTTTAAATTTTTTATATTTTATTTGATGTAATTGTAATTAATAAATAATAAATTATAATTATATTATTAGTTATAATTGTGTTCGCAAATAATATATTAGTAAATATACAAAATATATATACAATTATAAATAAAATAAATAAATAAATAATGTATATTGAATAACATGATATTATTATATTCGGCGTCCGCGACAAAATTCCAACGTTTGTGATAAATTGGATTTAAAAATTATAGCTGTAATATGCATTTAAAACATCTAAATAAATACGAGAAATGACACTAAAATTATTAAATATGCAAAATAAAATTGTCGATATTTATTTTTCTTTTATAAAGAATTTTAATTTTTAATAATACATATTTTATATATTTTTATGATATATAATAATAGGTATATACTTAAGAACTATTGATCAGCTCTGGAATGTTAATACGATTAATTCAATAATTGCAGTATAGATACATTCTTTTCAAGTTTAAAAATAACCTAATTGTCGAGAATGAATTAAATAAATTGTCTAATGTCGTTAGTGATGACAACCTATATCGTACCTACTACGTAAAAATCAAAATATATATTTTCGTTTGCGTATTAGTATACTTTAGTGGAGTTATATTGTTTTTCTTTAATAATATTTCAAAATATGACTATGAATAATAATTAAAACTCCAAATTAGCAAGTCATACTAGGACACGTATAAGTAAACCGCATAAATTGGCAAAATCAAATTTTACACAACATAAAGAAAATATGAAAGAAATTGGTACTTACTCATGTTATTAAGTAATAAATAATAATACTATTAATTAATAAAATACATTTTATGTGTTTAAATAGTTATGTGACATAGTTAATTGTCTATTTTCAGGAATTAAAATGTATTAAAAATAAAATTTCTATATCTTTTGTATAATAAACAAAATGATAAATCAGTTTAATTAATAGTTTCTATTGGTTTGTCATTATTCATTCTATTTTAACGATTTATTAGACAAAAATATGAATTTATCATTGTTGATTATTATTTATAATAAACATTGTATAAAGTAGCCAGTATAGCCAGTACAATTAATTGTAGAGAATAACAAATACTTAATTAAAAATAATAAAATAAAAGTAAAACTTTAATTATTTGTATTGTGAAATTTTACTTTTATGGGTTGGCCCTATGATTCACGTATCAACTATGAGTATTTAGTATTTACCAATGATTAAATATATTAAATGTTATTTAATCAATGTATTTATGTAGTTAAAAATGGAACGGAAGCGACAAATACCACAACGTATTCTATATACATTAAGTATGTTTATATACGATATACCGTCTACGACGAAACAATGCCAACAAGAAATCCGTAATAACATACCTTTATCGTATATTATTCTATATTGATTTTCGTTCTTTGTAAAAATATATAAAGATATATAGATAAGAAACGTCCATGAATTATTAAATACCTACTTACAATTATTATATAGTATAAATAACATACGAATGACGATCACGATTAAAATTTTGGTGATCTTTCTAATTTAGTAATTTTTTCATCTTTCGCAATTCATTTTAAGTTATAAAAACTATTTTATTAGGTATATGAAGATTATGCGAGTAGTCAAATAAATAATTATGTCGATCCTTTTCAAAATAAAATATAGCATGATATTCATTATATATGTATACATAAAATATTACAATAGATTACAATATTATACATTTATATATTTCTTTATTTATAATACATATACCAACCAATTTAGTTTTACAAAATAATAATAATTATGAATTATGATATCAAATAGAAATTATACATTTGTTAAACAAACGAGCCGAGGTAGCACATTGTAAATATTTAAGGATGCGAGCATCACGGTAACAGGGTGATACGGATTTTTGATCAATACATGTATAATTGTAGCGATTCCGAAAGACTGGTATTTTATATATATATTTATATCAATTAAGTAATTAAGTAGTGCGAATCATCATTTTGTTTTAAAAATTTGGTCTTATTCTAAGTCTGATGTATAACTTATTAATTTATAATCATTTGAGTTCTCAATGTTAGGTAGATTATACAACATAACTTTGAGAATAGTTTTAGAAAGAAAATTGGATCTAGTTTGAAATTAAAGAAATAAAATTAAAATTTCCAGTATTTTCAAAATAAACTAAAAATATACAAACGAGAATTTTATGTAAAAACAGTATTTGACAAAACCATTAACAATTTTGCTTTTGTTGTAATTACAAAATAAAAACAGCAGACGATTGAAATTTTCAAATGTCAATATTATCATTTTCTATAAGTGATAAAATTTTCAAAATATTTTGATTCTTTTAATCAATTTATAGACATTTCAATTTTGTATATTTTTATTAATGTCAATCAAAATATTTAATTGTATAATTCTATACAAGGTTTTCACAAGTTGTTCATTTACTATTAAAAATGTCGGAACTTTATTGTCACAACATTCTTTAAAAGCGTTTGTAGTTAAATTCATAAACATTATATTTAAATTACAATTACTTTTCATAGATATTTGTACTAAAAATTTTGAAAAAAATACGTTTTTTTGATAATAGATAAATTGTATTTATTATTATTTTGCTATAATTCAAAAATAATATTTATTAACTTTCACTTGTATTTTGAATTTTACAATACAGTCTATATGTAATGAGATTTTTAAAATATCTTCATTAATTTTAAGATATTATATTTATACTACCTATATAGTTTATACGAATCTATTTACATTGTTTTAATGTAATAAGGTATCTACTATTTACTAATAATTTAAAAGTAAATAACAATAATATAATATAGTATAAGTATTGATAATATAATAAATTCCAATGTTTTCGTCAAAAACTAATTCAATATACGTTATACTTATTACTTATAAAAAATAAATAACTTTAATAGCTATATGTATATAAAAAAACAAATCATTAAATATACTTGTTAGTATAGGCTGATCAACTGTTTCCGCTCAAAATAGTTTTTTGTATAGGTAGATATACTGTTCGCGCAAGTTATCGAGTGCGATAACTTCAAATAGATTTTATTGCCGCCCTAATCGCGACTCCTCTCCTCTGGGGTCGATGGCCCTATTATATGCTATTCTGAAATCGATTGCCCGACAGTAAAAAACGGATTAGTAGGTCAACGGCCCTCACAATCACATATCTTTACGGAATTATAACAGCCGTAAAGATTACGTACAGATATTGCCCTATCTCAGGTGATATAGGGTCATTGGCCACTAATTTCGGATAGTGTATTTTTGGTGTTGTCGGAGACACCGGCATGAAGAATAGTGACTCCTCCGTGCGACGCCTTCGTGGTAACAAGTTATCAGCACGTTGCCGCCTCAGACCGTCTTGTGAACTTCGTCAAAGTGTCCAAGTGTGCGCCCGTTTTAGACTTTTACCTTCGCCTAGGTCGGTTTTCTTGTGTTTGTAAATCAAAACGTTTTACACCTTTTGCGTTTCGAGCCGTATATATATATATATCGTTGTTGCGAAATCCGCACTCCGCTAAACTTAAATATATATATATTTACACTGTCTTGCGGTCATCGTTTAGAATTGAGGCTTTGTCGTTCCGATCGTCGCTAAATTAATATAACATTACAACGCGCCTTCCGTTGTGTACCGATCGGTCAACGTGTGTGAATTGCAAGTGTTGTCTAGTGTCTACTATCAGCTTACTATCATTGTTTTGGTTGCCTGTTATTATACCGCCGTGCCCAAGAAGAAACAGCTGACCAGTGGCCTGACTGTCGCCGTCAATTGGTCACCTGCCAACGACAACATCGGCATAGGAACGGAGTCACGTAAATACTGTCATTGTTTTCATATCTTATATTATTACATATACAAATTGTACCACGATTGTTTAGATCGTATTTGTCTGAATATTATTATTATTATTTCTTATTATTCTTATTATTATCACCACGACGAAAGTGATTGTGATATCTTTTATTCTATTATCAATCATTGTATAAACTGTCAACACTCATTGAACTATATGATAACTGGAACGCTCACCATGCAGTGTTGCCCGAGCGAGCGTGTTAAAATGAGATAGCGAATACTATAGGTGTGTCTATCCTTGTTTAACATACCGCGTAAATGTATAATTTTATTTTATATTACTATGTGCCTAGTAATAATTAATTGTACTTATATATTTATGCAGCTTAAAGCTTAAATCATAATTATTGAATTACGAGATAGTTTTATATAATATAAATATTGAATATACATATATATTTTGAATAATTAGCAATTAAATCTTGCCTACATTCAGAAATTAAACTGTCAGCTTAATTGACAAAAAAACTATAACAGTTAAAAATAATATGAAATGTAGTATTTAATAATACTATAAAAATCTAGGGAAAAGGGAACTATTTTTCCAATCCAAGTTCAGATTTACTTATGTACAATGTTAAGGTTCTCTAAAATCATAATAGAAAAATTATTTTTTATTTATTATATTTTTGTTTTTTAAATATTGACAAAGTTAGGCATTAATTGGTTAGTTTTAATACATGATAACTTTTTAACTTGACAGTTATATAATAATTATTATATTACTTACATAATAATATTGTGTACAATATGTATATAATAATGTATTATATTATATACATATAATAATAAATAATAGATATAATTGGTTTTCGAAAAAAAAAAGCAATGTACCAACTAAATTCATTATTCGTTATTTTATTATGATTTACATAATTAAATATAATCATTTCATTTATCTATGTACACTTCTTTTTTTCTTTAAAATATTTAAAAGTATAGCTGCAATCTGCATTTAACTTTGTCGATAATTATCATTTGTCATTTGTACCTACATAATTCAAAAAATGTTTAAGGTAAAAATTTAAAATAATTATCCAGTGTTTGGAAGCCACCTTCGAGTTGGTTGAGTGATAAATACAAAGTAAGATTATTTATTTATTAAATAATAAATTTACAGTACAGTAAATAAAATTATGAAATAATCATCAAGCACAATTAACATTAATACTAACCTATGAAATATTAAATCACTTTGAATATCACTGCTACTAGTACAATTGTAAGCATTACAAAAATTAACCATTGTAGTAGGTAATGCAGTTCCAAAAACTATAAAAAAAAAAAAAAACAGGACTCAAAGCTAAATAATTTTAAGGTGCCGGTAAGCATTTAAAATTTAAAAGTATATACGATATTATTATGATACGGCGTATTATCAATAAAGACAGAGATAGACACACCTATATTATTTGCTATCTCTTTCTAACAGACCCGCTCGGTTTCATTTACATTAGTCATATGGGCTGTGAGCGTTCCAGTTATCATATAGTTCAATGTCAACACTTCGTCGTTGGTGATACGTTAATTTGTACGTTTTATTATTATATCACTGAAGTTTATGTGATCTCAATATTATCATGAATTTAATTTGAGTACAAATTTTTCTTTAAATTTTCAGATAAATTTAGTATCATTTGATCCCCCCCTAAATGTTTGGCCCATTATTTTATAAATACTTTTTTATTATTATTATTATTATTATTAGATAATCTTTTCAAATATTTAATTATCTAAGTTTAAAATTTTATTTTTGTGATAAAATTATATCACTTCATATCATTGGTGTATAACTCATAATGGACATTTTTTATCACTATAATTATATTGCTATGTGTATTATATTGTGACTGAAACACAAATATTTTTAATGGTTTTTTACTAAGTAAACTTTCTTTATTCCAAAAATGTTTTAATAAATATGTCGATTTAATTGACATTAGCTTACACATATATATTTTTAAATTGATGTTTGAGAATTTGACACGACAGTTTTCATTCCTTCTTCGATAACACTAAGACATGATCGCCAACTGAAGAACGAGTTTCTCAACATTTGCCAGCGCTGTTTGCTGAATGTCCTGTACATTGTGCTTGAAATGTTCACTTTTTTTGCTGCTTGGTCCATACGGCCACGTACAAATTTTGTACCAAAAACTACAAAATAAAGTAAAAAACACCTAAAATATAAGTTTATAATGAAATTGAATTTAGATTATATTACGTTCGAGTAAAAATGGTTCCACTTGTTCAGCGCTTATTTGCACTTGTTGTTGTATCGTTTCAAATGTTATGATGCTTGAGTCCTCAGTCAAACTCATGACTGTCAGTAGTTTCATCTTGTGTATATTTGCTTGATGATCTAATGCTGAAAAACAAATGATACACCATATTATGTATTTAAACCTAAAACCCTAAAGATATATGTTTGTGATGGACAAACCTTTTAAATATTAAAAAAACATTATTAAATAACAAATATATATTACACTTTTGTAGTAAATATGTATATAAAGAATAATTGGTAAAATAATATAATTTGTACAGAAAAATAAAATCTTATCAATGGATTATTACATGGTATATTATTATTTTACTATTAATAAAAAAATTATTGTTCCCCGCTAATTAACATAGTATTTGGACAATTTGCCATTGTAATAATTTATCAACATAGATAATTAGTCTACAATATTTTCTATACGATATAAAATTTAAAAATAATTAAAATGAATAGTGATGATCATCTAATTTTAAGTTTTTAATTTATATACTAAAATGCAAGAGCATATCTGGGGAGGATTAAAGAATTGAAACCCTTCCTAATAACATACATTTAGAAATTTCACAGTTTCTAAAGATAATATTAAATATAATAATGTAGTACCTAAAGATTTGATTAAATCCTTGTGACCTTTGTAGAAATCTAAATAGTTGGTAAGATTTCCGGAGACAAATATAACCAAGAGTTCATGCAAAGGTGAATTTTGTAGAGATATAACAGGTGTCAAACTCAATAATGGTTCAAACAAGAACGTCTTAGGGTCAGCAATAGCAGAAATAATACATCTCTTCGCATCATCTTTAGCCTGTTTACCATCATCAGCTGTGTAATTGCGGAGAAGTTCAATCATAACTTCTGCAGCCAATTCACTAAAAAAAAAAGAAGTATATATTAATTTGATTTTAAAATTAATGAAAAATATTTAAACAAATATCTAATAGGGAAATTTAACCTGTGTTCATTTTCAATAAGTGCACTGTGCAACTGTCTTAGGAGAGATTTGTTTAAACTATCTATTCCAGTGTACACCAATAAAAGCTGCTTGTTTCGTTTAGCTACATCAATTATGTCAGAATACAACTGAAAACGAGCTGGTAATTTTGGATCAACTGTACCGTGCAATAGCCATAAACTGAAACAAAATATATAAAATAAATTAAAGAAGATCCATTTAAATTGATTACGTAATTTCACTTACGTCTTAAGTATGGTGTTGCTAAAACGTTCTTCTTCATGCTTAGAAAGTATCTGACTAAATGCAGTAACAAGATTGCTCTCTACATCTACAGCACCAATTCCAATAATCACTGAGACAATAGAACATAAAAAGCTTTCAATATCAGCATTTGATAAGTCTGTTTTTAAACAAGCATCACATTTAGATATGATTTCTTTCATATCTTCTTCAATGTTATCTGTTGCCTTCTCTTGTAAAGTAGCGCCAATGCTGCGTAGATATGACCTTAATTCTAAAGCCTGTGAACAAAATAGTATATTATTTAATGATTATCAATATTTTTATTTTAACTGATATTAATTAATGCAAAATCAAAATTAATATCAGTATGCTTATATAATATAGTCTTAATCAGAAACAAATAGAAGTATAAAATCTCATAAACTACATAAAGATAAACAATTTTTTTGTATATGTACACTTAACACAATTTGTATTTAAGGATACGATACAAATATGAGCCGAGTGAAAATATTCATTGTACAATGTACAAAATATGACAACAGATGTTATAAAATAGTTCAGCAAGTCACAATTTTACATTCATAGGTCATTAGAGGATTACCAAGAATTTTATTAACTGATATGCTTTGGACCAAGGGGTTAGAGTGAGAGCATCTTTTAAAGATGGACCTCTTATAAAAATAGTTTGGCTTTTAAAAGTATAAAACTAACAAATATTATTACTTAAAATTAATTTCTAATCAACAATTGAATTTCTTTTTTTTAGTATGTATATATTTATCAGGCAACTTATAAAAATATAAGTCACTGCAATATTTGATACTTGCAGTTCCTTAAATTTATGGATAGATATTAATTCTTGGATCTAGCTTAAAAAACAACTGCATAAAGATGATATATTAAAATTAAGAATTGATTGTTGCTAAGGCTAACCATTGATAACATTAAAAAAACATTTTAAATTTTCCAAAATTTGTTTAAATAAATCATGCTTTTTTTTGGGAATATCTCACAACGAATGGAGAAGTGCTGGTACTTTATAAAAATGGTGATAAGAACTATAAGAAAATGTCTATCCATAAAAAAAATCAAACATTGAAAGTAATATACATAAAATATTACAGTGAATATGGTATTGTGCTGATTTATTAAAGCAATAATTATACTTCTAAATAATTTTTGACTGTTGTAGGTAGTTTCTATTCGGTCAGTCATGTATTTATTAAACCTAAACTAAAAATTTTAAAGAAATTTGACTCCAATTGCGGGTAAGCAATATTTGAATCAATATAAAATAATAATATTATAATAATAATATTATATTAATAATATAATATTCAATATTTTTTGAGAGTTCCAAACCTAACTGTAGAAATATTGGCCAGTGTGTATGTGGAAGTAGTTTTATTCGTTTTCAATTTTTTTTTTCAATACTGTAGAAGCAGATCTAAAATTATCAGTTGTCGTTTCGCTTACCTGTTCTTCGCGCGTCAGCTCGATAAACGTTGGAGGACCTGCCATCGTGTGTAGGGCTGTAACAGTTAACACGGTTTTATTAAATACTTTGAGTGGTCGTTGTCGCAAGTACACGGACGACGGATAGTCGGACAGTGGACCGTATACGACGTCGGCGGTGGTACGATATGTTGTGTGTTGTGTTTTGATCACAAAACGAAACCGTTTCCTAACCTCAACTAGGCGGTGACGGTCGAAACTCGATAGGAAATCTGATAGAGGAGTTGGACACTATAATAATAATTGACAACGATTACTGTTATCAAAATGGGTTGGCGCGTGTTCCTCCCGATGGCTATAAACTATAATTATCATACTAGCAACGATGAAACTCGCGTGCGTATCACCCGTCGGTGAAACTCGCTGTATGTGAATACATGGTCGGTAAAACTCGCCGTATGTGAGTACCCTAGTAGCGAACACGTTTGAAGTGAATTTCAGGTCGGGACATTGCCAGGACTTAAGAATACAGCAGTTAGAAAGTCGCAGGCAAAATCAGTGATAATGACGAACAGATACCACATAATTATTAATTAGTTATTGCCATTATTCCATGACGACGAACGAGATGTTGGTACTCTGATTTGCGGCTCTACACTTGGCGGTGTCGTTTTAAACGCGTAAATAATAAAAGTCTAATTCGAGCGTCTAGTGGTTTGGTCATTTCATTAAATTCACAGTGCAATACACCTTGTCCCGTAGCTTGCCCTTGTGCTTGTGCATGGAAAATAAACGAAATACATTCCGGAAACGGTACCAAATGTTCAGCTATCCTTACTCAGTGCTTGTCGTTACTCGACTGGGCAATCCGCGTAGCTTGCCCTGTGCTTTGCATGGACGCACAAATAACATACACCCGAAAGGTTGATCAAGTGTTCAGTTATCAGTCATCGTCCAGTGAATATCGATTCCTGATAGGTACCGCCTGCGGCGGATTGTCATACCGACGTCGAAGGCGTTGTGCTGTTTAGCATGCAAAAGTTTGTCGAATCGAGCGCTCGATTTCAAGCGATCATTGAAAATCCAGCAACGCGTTTGTCCCTACAGGTAGGCGATCCGACCGCGTCGAATCGCGGACGATGAGCGCAAAGTGAAGATTTTAAACGTATTGATGAAAATACAGCGTCGTTAGCGAGCGTCGTGGTAAATAGTGAGATCACTATAAATCAAAACTATATATATTTAATCATTTTTGATAACAGAAATTACAATTAATTAATACAAAATTTAAAAATTAAAAATGCAAAAATCCGAATACTTGGTCAGTTATCGTACAGCCCGGATTGTTGAACGTTGAACCTGCTACTTAACGTCGGAGAACCTTCGTCCCGTAGCTTGTTACGAAACGGCAATTATAGTGTCTAGGGTATCGTCATCGCCTATTACGGTGAAAAGTCGATTCGACAGGCAATCCGACTTCGCGAATTGGATGTACTTCCCGTGGCTTGCCATATCCAATAAATTATATAACCCCCTAGAACAAAAATCATAACTACGCCACTATCTAACTTTAAATTTTTATATTTTATTTGATGTAATTGTAATTAATAAATAATAAATTTTATAATTATGACTATTATTAGTTATAATTGTGTTCGCAACAAAATAATATATTAGTAAATATACAAAAATATATATACAATTATAAATAAATAAATAAATAAATATAATGTATATTGAATAACATGATATTATTATATTCGGCGTCCGGCGACAAAATTCCAACGTTTTGTGATAAATTTTGGATTAGCAATACGTAACTGAACGAAGTACAACAAA